>NW_020954576.1:76394285-76410409 GCF_900497805.2 Vombatus ursinus | reverse complement strand
CTCTTCCTGGAATACCCCTATACCTTTGGTGGTCCTTGTGATAAGAAAAAATTACGGACAAAGCTGTACCTCTTCCTGGAATACCCCGCCCCTATACCGGTGATGGAACTCCCCCACTCCCTCTTACGGTGTGTATAACTACCCTGAGCTAGCCTTCAATAAACGAGACTTGATCAGAAAGCCTGTCTTGTCTCCATTTCCTGTGTCCCCTGCTCCCCTCCTTCTTTTACAGGTCCGGACCTCCGTTGATGTCCCGTGGGATGGGACAATTGGCGCCCAATGTGGGGCCCGAGACCCCCTTAAAAGGAGTAAAGGTTTTTGGTGTGTGCTCCTGTGAAAAAGATGACTGCAGTCATGATACATGAGAATTGGTCGCCGCCGATTTGCCTGATCTGCGGAATAGAGACCTGAGGTAAGGAGACACTCTCAAAATGGGGCAGGATGCTAGTAGTCATGAAAAATTTGTAGAAGGGCTTAAGGCCTCATTAAAGACACGGGGAGTAAAGGTTAAGAAAAAGGATCTTATACAATTTTTTGTTTTTTTAAAGGACGTTTGTCCTTGGTTCCCCCAGGAAGGAACTATAGATGAGAAAAGATGGAAACGGGTGGGAGATTGTCTTAATGATTATTTTAGAACTTTCGGGCCCCAGAAGGTCCCTGTTACTGCGTTCAATTACTGGAATTGTATTTACGATATTTTGAAAATACGTCCTTTTGAGACTGAGGTTTGTAAGATTGTCAGTGAAAAAGACGGAGGCCCCCCGGAGCCTCCTTGTCCATTACCAGCCCCACCCGCAACAGAGGATGAGTCTAGGAAGGATTGTGATTCTGTGTCCATCGACATGCCCTTAGATGATTTTTCCTCCCAAAGTAGGAGAGTTGAGCGCATTTATCCTGTTTTACAAGAGGCTTTGGTCAAGAGGTCAAATGATACCTTAGATCCTACTGACGCAGCTGACCTTGAGCAGGAGGCTGCTTCTTATAATGACCCCTGTAATTTCAGTGCCGCTCCTGCATGTCTTCCTACTATACAGCACTCTGCTTCCGCGCCCGCTGCTCCTGCTTCTCCACTCCCAACCCCTCATCTTCCTGCTTCTCTGCCCCCTTCTGCTCCCCCTCCTTATCATACTCTTCCCCCTTTTCCGCCTGTTGATACTCCCTTGACCTCGCTCTCCTCTCAGATTCAGTCCCTCCGACAGACGTTGATGTTTAAGAAAGAGAAAGCACAGCTGCTTAAGGAACTACGGCTCCTTGATTTGGAACTCGCTGATTGCATCCCTGGCCCGGCTGTTGCTCTCACTGCCCCTACAGTAACCTCCAAACCCAAATCCGAATACCCTGTTTTGGCCCCCCTCCCTTCCCCTAAAGATGCAGGGTCTTTACTCCCTAAGAAAAGGAGTCTTTTCTCTTCCTCCCCTGCTTTTCTTTTTCCCATTATTGAGGACAAAACTGCGTCAAGTGACACTGAGGAGGAGGGAGAGGAGGCTGCCCCCCAGCAATATAGACGCCTCGGGTATAAGACGCTAAAAACACTAAAAGAGGCAGTCTCTCAGTATGGCCCTGTTGCCCCATTCACCCTCTCCATCCTTGATGCCCTTGATCATTTATGGCTCACTTCTCATGACTGGCTTCACCTTGCCCGCGCCACCCTGAGTGGAGGAAATTTTGTGCTTTGGAAATCTGAATTTAAAGAATTATGTAAGGAAGCGGCCAGCCGTAATCGTGAGGCCGGAGGGGAAAGTGCGGAATGGACTTATGAAATGCTTGTTGGCCTTCCTCCTTTTAATACTAATGAGGCCCAATCTAAGTTTGCTTCCGGAATTTTTGCTCAAATTCAGGCTGCTGCACGAAAGGCGTGGAGGCTGTTACCTCCTAAAGGACCCGACACGACCTCTATCGCCTCCATCCGCCAGAAGCCTGAGGAGCCTTACGCTGATTTTGTTAGTCGTCTAACTGAAGCCGCGGAAAGACTGTTGGGGCCATCTGAGGGCGACAGTGATTTTGTCAAGCAGCTTGCTTTTGAAAATGCCAATTCTGCCTGTCAGGCCGCCATTCGCCCGCAAAAACGTCAGGGGTCTCTTTCTGATTATATCCGTCTCTGTCAGGATATTGGCTCCAGTCGCCAAATTGGCGCCACTATAGGTGCCGCGTTACAGGATGCCTTTGCCGGGGCTGTTGCTGCTGCCCCCCCCAACGCCTCTCCTAAATGTTTTAATTGCGGCACTCCTGGTCATTTTGCTAGAAATTGCCCAAACGCCAAGCAAGGCCGTGTTGGTCACCCTGGCCTCTGTCCCCGATGTAAGAAGGCTCGTCACTGGGCCTCTCAGTGCCGCTCTAAAACTTCCGCTGAGGGCCTCCCCTTGCCGCCGCAGGAAAACTTCCTCTGGGGCCAGCCCCAGGCCCCTCTCATCCCCTCACAGGCCGGCCCTGGGGCCGCTCGGCTGGCCGTGTCTCAATCTCTGATCTCTCCCGAGCAACCCCTGGCAGCGCCGGACTGGACCTCCGTTCCTCCTCCACCACAGTATTAAGTGCAGACCAGGGACCTCAGGTCCTTGGTACTGGGGTATTCGGTCCCTGCCCTCCGGGGCTCTTTGCCCTTCTCCTTGGGAGAGCCTCCTCTACAATCTCTGACCTTTTTGTACATCCAGGAGTAATTGATAATGACTATACTGGTGAGATCAAGGTGATAGTTTCTACCGCCTCTGTTGTTCCAAAAACCATTCCGGCGGGTATGCGCCTGGCGCAGCTTCTTTTGCTTCCTCTTGATAATTCCGTGGGTTCTTCCCAGAGGCCTTCCCCTCGTGGCCCGTGCAGCTTCGGCTCCTCCGATGCCTTTTGGGTTCAGCCTGTTCTCCCCCAAAGCCCCTGCTTCTCCTAAAGATTGAGGGCAAACAGTTTGAAGGGATTGTGGATACTGGTGCTGATGCCACCGTTCTTAGGAAGGAGTCCTGGCCTGCTTCCTGGCCTTTAGTTTCTGCCCTTACTAACCTTAAAGGCATAGGCCAGGCAGTAGATCCTGAGCAGAGTGCCAAATTTTTGACCTGGTCGGATGCTGAGAATAACACTGGTCTTGTGAAACCTTATGTTATTCCTGGCCTTCCCTTTAACCTCTGGGGCCGGGATATTCTCTCACAGATGGGAATGGTTATGTGCAGTCCGAGTGATCTTGTTACCTCCCAGATGCTGAGGCAGGGTTTCCTACCTGGCCAAGGTCTTGGAAAAAACTCACAGGGCATTCGTTCTCCCATTGAGGCCTCTCCTCGCCCTGAAAGATTAGGTCTGGGAAATTTATTCTGATGGCCGCTGATATTCCTGCACCCCACGCAGACCGTATCCTATGGAAGGATGACGTGCCTGTGTGGGTTGATCAGTGGCCACTTCCAAGGGAGAAGCTTGAGGCTGCCGAGGAGCTAGTGCGGGAGCAATTCCTCGCTGGCCGGATTGAATATAGCGATTCCCCTTGGAATACCCCTATTTTCGTTATCAAAAAGAAATCGGGAAAATGGAGGCTCTTGCAGGACCTTCGCGCTGTTAACTGAACCATGATCATCAAAGGCTCCCTTCAACCTGGTCTGCCCTCCCCTGTGGCAATCCCCAGCTCATTTTTTAAAATCATTATTGACCTTAAGGATGCCTTTTTCTCTATTCCTTTGCACCCTGCTGACCGTGCTCGTTTTGCTTTTAGTTTGCCTTATGTGAATTTTCAGAGCCCAATGAAACGCTTTCAGTGGAAAGTGCTCCCCCAAGGAATGGCTAATAGCCCTTCACTCTGCCAAAAGTTTGTGGCTGCGGCTATTCAGCCCGCTCGTGATCGTTGGCCCTCCCTTTATATCCTCCACTATATGGACGATATATTAATCGCTAGCCCCGAGTCACAATCCCTCTCCCATTGCTTTGCTTTTCTCTCACAAAACCTTGCTGAATGGGGTCTGCAGGTCTCCCCCGAGAAAATCCAAGTCACGGACCCTTATACATACCTCGGTTTTGAGCTCCGTGGTTCCCTAGTTAGGCCTTCTAACCTGAAATTGAGAACTAGTCATTTAAGAACTCTTAATGATTTCCAAAAGTTGTTAGGGGATGTTAATTGGATCCGCCCCTATCTCCGTCTTACTACAGGTGATTTGAAACCTCTGTTTGATATTTTAAGGGGGGACCCAGACCCCCGATCACCTAGACAGTTAACTCCTGAAGGCAAAAAGGCTTTAGACTTAATCACACAAGCCATTCAAGGCCAATTTGTGTCAGCCCTGGATTATTCCCTTCCATTCCTTTTTATTGTCTGTGCCACTTCACACACACCCACGGGAGTCTTTTGGCAGGTGGCCTCTCCCCTTCTCTGGGTTCATCTTCCCTCCTCCTCGTCCAAGGTTGTTGTTCCTTATTATAATCTAGTAGCAGAACTCATTATTCAAGCCCGAGATACCAGTGTTAAGATCTTTGGTCAGGAGCCTCACTCTATCATTCTACCTTATGCAAAGGTGGAGGTTGATTGGCTTTTTCGTACCTCTGACCTTTGGCCTATAGTGCTTTCCTCATTTCCCGGAAATATAGATAATCATTATCCTGCTCATAAAATGTTACATTTTATTTGCACACACCCCTTTGTCTTCCCTAAATTAACTTCTACAGAGCCTTTAGTAGGGGCCCTTACAGTTTTTACTGACGGCTCCTCATCTGGGGTCGCTGCATATTCATGCAATGGCGTGGCTACCCCTCTGTCCACACCCTATCGCTCTGCCCAGTTAGTGGAATTGTTTGCTGTTTCTGTAGTCCTCCGAACTTTTCCTTCCACTCCTTTGAACATTTATACAGATAGTGCATATGTGGCCCACTCTGTCCCCTTATTAGAAATAGCCTCCCATCTAAAACCTAACTCCTCTGCAATTCAGCTATTTCTCTCAGTACAGTCTGCCATCCGTGCTAGGGCTGCCCCTTTTTTTCTTGGCCATCTGCGGGCACATTCAGGTCTCCCTGGTCCCTTGTCAGAGGGTAATGACCTCGCTGACCACGCCACCCGTATGCCTATTTCGGCTTTTTATCTGTCCCCTGTGGATAGGGCCACTCATGCCCACTCCCTTCATCATCTTAATTCTACCACCCTTAGACTTTTGTTCAAAATCACTCGTGAACAAGCTCGACAGATTGTTAAGCAATGTTCCTCATGTGTGACCCTTCTCCCCACCCCCCATTTAGGAGTGAACCCCCGTGGCTTAATTCCTAACGCCCTATGGCAAATGGATGTGACTCATGTTTCTGATTTTGGTCATTTAAAATATATGCATGTCTCCATCGATACTCACAGCGGCTTTCTCTCTGCCATATTGCAGAGCGGTGAGGCCTGCCGCCACGTGATAGCTCATGTCCTCTCTTGCCTCACTGTTATGGGCAAGCCCGAGTCTATTAAAACCGATAATGGGCCTGGCTACGCTGGCACAGCTTTTCGCTCCTTCTGTGCCACCCTTGGTATCTCTCATGTCACAGGCATTCCTTATAATCCTCAAGGGCAAGGTATTGTGGAACGGGCCCATCAAACCTTAAAAAACACTATTACCAAACTTCGAAGAGGGGCATTCTACCCGGTCAAAGGATCCCCCCAGAACCTGGTCAGCCATGCTCTTTTCATATTAAATTTTCTTCAATTGGATGATACTGGCAAATCAGCGGCTGATAGGTTTTGGCACCCCGAATCCCAGCACAATTATGCCAAAGTACCGTGGAAAGATCCCCTTACTAACCAGTGGCAGGGTCCCGACCCTGTTCTTATTTGGGGTCGGGGTTCGGTCTGTATATATATTAAAGAAAAACAATCTGCTCGCTGGCTTCCTGAGAGGCTTGTAAAGCAAGTTGATTCCTGTGAAATGGCTTCTCTGCCTCCAGTTAACCTTCCTTCCAGGGAGGACAAACCTCTCTGAGAAATATTTCTTTTCTTTATCTACAGGAAATGCTTGGAAAACGATCACCCCTACGCTGGTGCCTCCTGGCTGTCCTGAGGGTCTGCCTTGCTGGTTTTGACGCCCCGGCCGGCAACGATCTCCTTGCCTCCCCTTTTAGGATTCAACCGATCCCTTTGAATCAGTCACTCTTTGTAGCCCCCTGCTTTGAGGGTACCACTCCCAATGCCTCTGTCTCCATTGATGTGGGTTTTCTCCCTCATGTGAATTGTTCCTCTGTCCTTCGTACTAGCAGTTTCCTGTGTCCCCTTCTAGGCCATGTTTTTCTCTGTGGAGGGAATATGGCGTTCCCAGCGTTGCCCATAAATTGGACTGGTTATTGCTCCATTGCCTCCGTTCTACCTGAAATAGATATTGTTCCAGGGAACGAGCCTGTTCCGGTTCCCAGCCTCGACTTTATGGCTGGAAGACATAAAAGGGCTGTATTTGCTATTCCCTTGCTTGTTGGCTTGGGCATTACGGGAGCCCTTGCGACAGGGTCTGGGGGCTTGGGAGTCGCCATACACTCCTATAATAAACTCTCTGCACAGCTCATTGATGATATCCAAACCTTATCAGGAACTATTAGTGATCTCCAGGACCAGATCGACTCTCTAGCCAAGGTGGTCTTGCAGAACAGAAGGGGATTGGATCTCTTGACAGCCGAACAAGGGGGTATATGCTTGGCCTTACAGGAGAAATGTTGCTTCTATGCTAATAAGTCCGGTGTAGTCCGGGACAAGATAAAGAAATTACAGGATGATCTGGTCAAGCGTCGGAGAGAACTGTTTGACAATCCTTTTTTAAGTAATCTTCATGGCTTTCTTCCTTATATTTTACCTCTTGTAGGGCCTATATTTGTGTTTTTATTAGCTCTAACGTTCGGTCCTTGGGTGTTCTGGAAGATCACCTCCTATGTCAAACAACAGCTGGACAAGGCCTTGTCCAAACCTATTCAGGTCCATTATTGTCGGCTGGATACTGGCGACCCTGATCTTTATACCGACATTGGCCGGTCCCAAGGATTAGTCTGAGCGCTGGTTTGGTTAGCCAATGACGGGTAAGATCCCCCTGAGGGGAGTCTGACCTAAGCCAGGGGCGTTGCCTTGCATATTGCCCCCATGACGGGCAACAGTCTCCCACTCCTCAGGACAACCTAAGACAGGCACAAACCCCTCTGCTAAACCTTCCCTCTTAAGGAAAGAAAAGGGGGACATGTAAGGGACCACAGGCCCAGTATGACCTCTGGAAAATTACTAGGTTGCAGTTGTCAAGGCCTCCTTGTGATAAGAACCTCTTCCTGGAATACCCCTATACCTTTGGTGGTCCTTGTGATAAGAACAAATTATGGACAAAGCTGTACCTCTTCCTGGAATACCCCGCCCCTATACCGGTGATGGAACTCCCCCACTCCCTCTTACGGTGTGTATAACTACCCTGAGCTAGCCTTCAATAAACGAGACTTGATCAGAAAGCCTGTCTTGTCTCCATTTCCTGTGTCCCCTGCTCCCCTCCTTCTTTTACAGGTCCGGACCTCCGTTGATGTCCCACGGGACGGGACAATTAACTCTGGGGGTATTGCTGGAGAGGCGGTCAAGATGGAGAGCAGGCAGTCCTGGCCACAGTCTTGACTGAGTGTGCACCACGTGCAGGCAGAGACAGGAGGAGTGGTGGTGGGCTTCAGCTGCCTTCCCAGTGTCTAATTCTGGCTTGACTTGGTTCTTTTTCTCATCCTCTCCACCTCATTGCCTGTGTCTCTGGACCCTTTGATTCAGCTTTAGCATCCATGACATTCATCCTCTTGATCTCTGATGACGACCATACACTTGGTTTCTGGCTGTCTCCCTCCCACATTTCTGAATTACTATCAGCTATCCCAGGGCCCCTCACCTCCTGAAGCAGACAGTTAAAAATCCTTCACCTTGGCAGTATGTGATCACTGTTAATTGTGTTAAGAAGATGGAAGACTTGGTTCTAGTTCTGACTCCACTCTCTGACAAATCATCTGGCCTTGGTGGAAGTCACTGAATCTTTCTGAGCCTCAGTTTCCTCTTCCATAAAATGGGCATAACATCTGCCCTGCTTATCTCACAGAATTGCCATGAGGATCAAACATCCAATAAGAAAGTGCTCTGAAAACTAAATAGTATGACACAAAAGCAATATATTCTATGTGTGGGAGGATGCCAATCAGAACACTAGATGGGCAGGAAGGAACCCAATACTAGGATTTGCACAGCTGATGAATACAGGTAGGGAACATCAACATCAATATACTGTACATAACTGACATGCCTTAAAATAGTTCGATATTTAAAGACAGAAGAGACTAGGGTTTGAATCTCAGGTACTTGCTATGATTGTGACAGTTGTCATGTTGCTTTCATTTTCCTGGTATTACAGAGGGTTGGACTAGAGCAGGAGTGCGTACAGTTTTGTGCTATGGACCCCTGTGGTAGTCTGCTGATGCCTATGGACCCTTTCTCAGAATAAATGTATAAGTCAGTCAATAAGCATTTATTAAGCTCCTACATTGCTCATGTTAATTCATTATTAACTATTAACGTCTACTATCCAATCCAACAAACATTTTTGTGGTTGTTCAGTCATTTTTCAGTCACGTCTGATTCTTTGTGACCCTAGTTGAGGTTTTCTTGGCAGACACTGGAGTAGTTTGCCATTTTCTTCTCCAGCTCATCTTACAATGAAGAAACTGAGGCAAACAGGACTAAGAGACTTACCAAGAGTTACACAGCTAGTATATGTCTGAAGCCGGATTTGAACTCAGGTCTTCTTGACTCCAGGCCTGGTACTCTATATACTGCTCCACCTAGCTACCCCAACAAACATTTATTGATCATCAACTATGTGCAAGGCATTGGTGATTCAAAGATGAAAATCAAATTTGCCTATCTCCATTGCTCTTGGAGTCAGCTACAACTTTGATTCTCTTAACCCGATGGCATCACCTAGATCACCCAGCATCACCCATGCCAAGAGAACATTAGCAGTATACAGATAAGCTTTTGTCCGTGATGCAGACTGAGACTGTGGAAAGCATTACAAAATCCCCCAAATGCAAATGAGCTTCCTTTCTCAGCAACTGGTAATTCAGCTGCATGTTATAGTCTCCCTAGTGGTGTCAAACACCCTGCCTGGAAAGCAACACCGAACCAAATTAAAATATAATTGGAAAATATTTAACAAAATAAATAAAAATTCAATAGACCTTAGATAACATTACATTTTAAAACTAAGTCAATGTGGGCTGTAAGGATCCTTATGTATGGGTTAGGAGTAGCCTATACTTACATGAGTTTGAAACCACTGATCCGGACAATTGTCATTTTTTTATCCACTTGGTTTTTCCTGTATAGATTTTTAGGCTGATGTCTTTTGAACAATCATGACTCTTATTGAGAAACCTTTATAAGTTTTGAAAATTAATGCAATCATGATTTTCTTTTTCTTTCTTTTTTTTTCTTTCTCCTCCTCCTTCTTCTGTATGCCCAAGCCTCATTTCATCATAGTAGGGAACTTTGGGAGTGGTAATTCCCTTGACCAAAGCAACCTATCTATAATTCATAGTCTTAGGTTCCTAGGGGCACTGATAAAAATTAGCCCAATGTCTGATAAAAATGGGAGTATATGTAGGACCTAACCATCAAAAGAGTATCCCTATTCCATTTGAAGACTGCATAGGTTACCTAGGATATTGTCCATGACTATTGTGATCATCTTCCTGTTTTATGCATGATTCGATATATGTGTGGTTATATTTGTCAAGGAATCTTATATGTACACAAATGTACATGAGAGACTCCTTGTTGGAGGAAAGAGGACCTTTAAAGGACATTTTGCTCTGTTAAGTCATGTGCTTTAAAAAAAAAACACCATGAAATAAAATAGAAGCATATACGTATTAAAATTTTTTGCTTAGGGCACCAATGGGGTCCTGGGTTACTTGGGTGGCTGGATCTGGGTGAAGCTGGCTCCTGAAGAAGGCTGATGATTAAAACTTTGAAGAAAAGTAGGGACATGCTCTGCTGGAAGAGAGGAGGAAGAATATGGGGGAAAGGCCTATGCATTCTTGAGAAAGAATAAGAGAGGTTACTGAGATCAGAAACAAGGCTTCCCATTGGTATCTTCCCCAAGAAGCTGAGGATACTTCCCATGGATTATCTAGGCTAGTTGGAGTTCTCTAGCCTAATTGATTTAAAAATAACAACAACAACAACAACCGAGTTTAAGTGGTGAAGGATGATGGCGCATGGAGGGCTGGAGGGAAACAGAACACTGAGAAAATAGAAATGATAGGTAGAAAATAGAAAATAGAAATAGAAATGAGAAAATAGAAATAGAAATGAGAAAATAGAAATAGATATATTCAATTTCCTATTCTTTCTTGACCTAACTCAAAGCCATGTTTCCCTTGATCACCTCCTGAAGTCTCTATTCTTTACATACAAAGGAATCAAGCTACATTAATGGATTTTAGTGTCTTTCCATTCTTAATGAAACTGCTGCACTTACTGTCATCAAAAATAAATTTAACTAAGCTTTAGTTAAAAATTACTGTGTACATTAGACAATTTGGTTCAACTTAACAGCATCCAACTGCTCCAGGAACACAACTATCTGAAAATTGTTCAATTACACATGAAATGAATTATCACCTCATTTGCATGGACAAAAAAATATCTATTAATGCTCAATTGAGCCTGAACCAGTTGTGAAACAGGTGAGAATTTATGGTTGGATACTCTGATTGAAGCTCTATTAAATGCTCAAGACAGTTTTCTAATGAATTAAGCCCCAACTCATTTGTATGCAAAATCCCTACTAATGCCTAATTGAGCCCCAATCAAGTTATAGTTGAGCAATCACAGAGCACTGTGTGCTCACAGGGGCATCTCTGGCTATATGTGCACTGGCCCCAGACCAACCCTGGGCCCTCCCCTTATTGCTGCTTCCTTCTGGTGGGAACACTTCTTTTTCAGGTACAATGATTAGTTATCATTAAGGATGACATCAAGCTACGGGCTCTGAGTCTTACACTCAGCTTAGCAGTTTATCACGATTTGCGTCCAATGCAGTCTGCACAATTGTGGTGTTTGATGGAGCTGCCTTAGAGAGTTTGGAAAGGGGAACACGGTGAAGCTAGAGTATGAGCGAGATAGGAAAATGGCAGAATTGAGTCTAGCAACTGCTATCTCCTCAAACTCAGACTTTAAGACCCAATTCAAATGCCACTTAGACTAGGAAATCTTCCTCAGACTAAATCAATTCTGCCTTGGAGCTTCTTGGTCCCTTGGCACTGGCAAATTCAAGTATTATTGTGTACCTGCTCCTATTTTGTTTTCAAAGACTTATGTGTGTGTATACGTCTTTGGTTGGTTGTTGTCCTTTATGCTTGAAGAGGACCAAAATGATATCACTGTCAGGGTCCAGATATATGTTTGACTGGCTGATCAGATCAATACAAGCTCAACAGGCCCTACCACAGGTTGGACACAAATAGTCCATCTGAACATTTGAAGTGGAGATGTCTCTAAATTTGGGCATCTCACATTTCTTTTTGATGTGTTTGGTATGGGTCTCAAGAATGTGATCTTTCTTTCCTATTTGGTCCCAGCCCAGCTACCCTACTGTCTGTCCAGTATAGTGCTCTGCACATGTCAGACACTCAGATCCTTGTTGAATAAATGCACCAGAGTGATGTTAATGGCTTACGAACTCATTGTTTCAGTTCATTTGGAAAAAAGTATGCAACTTTATATTAGACACAAAGGTATTCAGAATAGATTCATTTGAGCTAAAACTAAAAATCAACAATTAGGTTATAACCAAACTATAATGGGTTGTAATATACCAAGGAATGCTACAGTGGAAAGAACATTGGCTTGGTAGTCAGAGGACCTGAGCCAGAGACGCCCCTGTGAGCCCACAGTGCTCTGTGATTGCTCAACTATAACTTGATTGAGGCTCAATTGGGCATTAATTGAGATTTTACATATTAATAAATTGGGGCTTGAAATCCTATCTCTGAAATCTAGTATCTGGGTGACTATGGGCAAGGCAATCAATCTCTATGTTTCCTCATCTGCAAAATGGGGGAGAGGGTTGAATAAGAGGGCCTGTGAGGACCCTTCCTGCTCTAGACCTAATGTTAAGGCCTTCCCTCTAGGATTATCTCCAATTTATCCTGTATACATCTTTTCATACATAGTTATTGGTTGCAGTTGTCTCTCCCATTAGATTGTGAGCTCCTAGACAGCAGGGCCCATTTTTTAACCTTTCTTTAAGTATCTCCAACCTTAGCACAATGCCTGGTACAAAGTAGGTACTTAATAAATAATAGCCAATAAACATCTGTTAATTGCCTACTAAGTGCCAGGCACTTGCGCTAAGTGCTAAGGATACAAAGAAAGGCAAAAGATAGTCCCTGTCCACAAGGGGCTCACAGTCTAACGAAATAATAAATGCTTTTGACTTGATTTGACTTAGATCCATGATGTTAGGATCTGGTTAACCTGAGTAAAAAAGAGGGGAAATAACCCCTTGACCTTTCTTCCAAAGAGGACAGGTATTATTATGGTCTTTTAATTTCTAGGGCATCTGAGGCATAACAGGCAGATTAAATGATTGAATTGAGTTCACATAGAGTTAATCAATGGAAGAACAGATGTTAGGTCTTGGATCCAGGCGCTCTGCACTAGATAACCGGCAGGTCTTTCTTTCTCTTAGAAACCAGAGGTATATGTCTGCGTTACCCCTCCTTGGGATCCCAGTCTGAAGAAACTCTCCATAAATTTCAGCTGATAGATTTACTATCTTAACCTGCCAACGGTGGAAAATCCCCAAAGCTTCTATTATTAGCCAGATGTTCATGGTAGCTCATTATCTCAAGCCCTGACAGCTCGGCAGTTGTTTTCACCTCTTGCCTCCCGCCACAGATACCTCCCCTGCTCTTGGTAAAAATTTCAAGACACAGATTCCGTGAGCACCTCTTCGATTCTGACAGAAATCTATTCACTTCAAATCGCCTCCATGCACCTAAGAGAAATTACCATAATGAGCAGAATGATCTAAACTCTGTCTCAACAGCATGCTGAATTTCACAAATGCTCTGAAACTGGTGTAATTTTATTTGTCACACACCCAGTCCTCATCTCTCTCTCTTTCTGTGGTACCAGAATCCTACTGCACTTTTATACAAGGGACAAGGCAAGTCAGACAGCATGACCACATGTGAGTGTCCACAGTAAGAAGCTGTTTCACAGGATTCTACAAATCCTCCTTTTGATAGCACATGTGAACCTGTTCCAAGGACTTATTAGAGTTCTTATGCAAGAAATATTATGCATTTTTTTCTTTTGCAAGCTTCCCAGAATGGAGAGTTTGAAATTTTGTCCACTTCATCAAATGGGCAAGCTGGTGGCTAGAAAACAATGATACATATTCAAGGACTGATATGACAAAAATAAGTATGACACGAGGCAAAATGTGATGGTGCAGAGGAGAGGTTCAGATAGAGCACTTTTAGCTGGGTGGGTCGAGGAAGACTTCCAGAGGAGGTGGCATCTGAGCTGAGCTTTGAAGAGATGTAGGAGTGAAAGAAATGGAGATGAGAGAGGGCAGAGAAAAAATAGAGGGTGTGGTAGAACACATCCTAGTCTCTACGTAACAGAATACATGAAGGGGAATAACAAGAGATCATCAGATTTAGAGCTGGAAGGATCTTTAGAGATGAACTAGTCTAACCCTTAACAGGCAAGGAAACTGAGGCAAAATGTCCAAATCACAATCCTTAATACTTGATTACTTGAGTATTTGGACCTAGGTCTCTTATTCCCAAACCAGTGCTCTTGCTACTACTACAACAAAGGTATAAACACATAATAACTGATGTCCATTATGATGTCCCTGAGACATTAAGAAAGGGTTTGAATATATTCACTCTCTTCTGTTTAACAAGACAGAGAAATATTCTTTCTCTCTGTCTCTTCTAAGTGTATGTACATATACATATTCGTATAACATGAATATATGCAATATATGTATACATATATGTATATGCAATTTATGTACATATGTATATATATTCCACACATATAAAGATACATATGTATATGTGTATGTATTAGAAATACTTCTATCCAGAATGATAGCCCCCCCACCCCAAAAATGGTTTGATGCTTAGAGGGATAAGTTTCAGTAATCTGGAAAATTCACTCCTGTAGACCAGGTCACTCTTCAATGAAGCTAGATAAATAAAGTATCCACTATTGTACATGAAAATCAGCATTCTTCATTACTTCTCACTGCAGTTTAAGCCATCACTCTATGACTGAAAGTAGATTTTGTAATAATAATGGAGATAATACATGGCATTGTAGATAAAATGTTGGAGTTTGAGCCAGAAAGACCTGCCTTCAAATCTCACTTCAGATACTCCCAGCTGCGTGACTGTGACCCCAATCAAATCACCTCACTTCTCAATTGCTTCAGTTTTCTTATCTATAAAATAGAAACAATAATAGCATCTACCTCATTGGGATGTCCTAGGATCAAATGAGATAAAGTACGTGAAGCATTTGGCAAACCTTAAGGTGTCATGAGGATGTAATAATAATAATAATTATAGGGATTATAACAGTGCACTGAATCTGTACAGGTGTATTCACTTGTGTAACAGTTTACCATCTCATCTCAACTGTGTTTGCAATATTCAGAGGAACAAACTGAAAGAGGGTATGGACAAACAAGGAATGCCAGTGCTATTGAGAACTAAAGGATCTTCTAACAAAGAATGCTAGTGCTATTAGGAATTAAAGGATTTTCTAATAAATCCTTGGATTTATTCAACCTGGGGTGAATAAACTTGGTTTTAAAAAATATTTGGATAACGATTTCAATATAGTTGGTTTCCTTTGTAACCCTATGGATTTTTACTTTTTTTTTCCTTTGACAACACTACTCTGAGAAGTGACAATAGTTCACTATATTTTCAATGAATTTTATGACAAACCATACTCCCCCCATCCAAAGGAAAAATAAAAACAACTCAAAAGCCATTATCTAGGCCCCACAAAGAAACTACGACCTGGAGAGTCATCAAATTAGGGGCAGGACTGAGATTGGAACTGAAGTCTCTTGACCTTCAGTGTATATTTTTGTCACCACCATCCTGCCCAGGGTAAGGGATGAGTCTGTCTGGGCTCAGGCACCTAGAAGGATTCTGGATACAACGCCTAGCATCATCTTAACCTCTTTGGCTACCATGTCATACTTTGACTTTTGTTGAGCTAGCATGTCACTCAAACCTTAAGCTTTTTTTTTTAATTATGAATTATTATCTAGCCATACCTCCCCTTACATATTTCCTATACAGATTTTTTAACCCAAGTATAAGATTTGATACAGATCAGAGGATCTCAGAGTTGGAAGGACCCATAGAGGTCACCTAGTACCACCTACATCTGAACAGAAACCCACTCTCCATTATCCCTGACAAGTGGTCACCCATACTCCATTTGAAAACCTCCAGAAATAGGGAATTTACTTCCTTCCAAAACAGCCCCTTCCACTTTCATTCAGCACTCACTGTTAGTAAGTTTTCTCTTACATTAAACTGAAATCTAGTCTTCTGCATCTTCCACCATTGCTTCTAGTCCTCCTTTTGGGGCCAAAGAGAACATAACTAATCCCTCTTCCATATAACTTGAATACATATCTGCCATGTCTCCTAAAGTCTTCTCTTTTTCAGGCTAAGCACTTTCAGGTCCATTAACAGTCCATAGATAAAAGAAGTTGAAAGTTCTTCACTAGTCCGGGAGCCCAACAGCTTGTCAACGTACTTCCTAAAATGTTGCACCCAGAAATGAAGAGAATGTTGCAGAGGTGGTTTGGCCAGGCCAAAGTACACCAAGACTATCAGTTCCTTCATTCTAGATACTACTGGTATTTTTTATGCAAAGATTGAATTAGATTTTTTTTTGGTTGCTGTGTCTCTGTTTACTATTACTTTCATCTCTAATAAATTTCATCATCTAAGATTTAGCCCCTCATTCCAGCCTTAGGTCTGTGCTCATCCAGAACCTTCTTAAATTCATTAGCTGTCCATTGTTCTCAACTCAACTTCTTCCTTCCTTCTTCTCTTCTTCCCATCCTCCTTCCCCTCCCTCCCTTCCT
>NW_020954576.1:76329879-76394275 GCF_900497805.2 Vombatus ursinus | reverse complement strand
CTTCCTTCTTCTCTTCTTCCCATCCTCCTTCCCCTCCCTCCCTTCCTCCTTCCTTCCCTGCTTCCTTCTCCCTCCTCTGCCTCTTCCTTCCTTATTTTCCTTTCCTTTTCTCCCCTCAACAAAATTTTGTCAAATGCCTCTTAGTTTTTTTTAGTTCAGTGCAAGGTATCAGGGGCATAAAAATGACAAGCAACAAAGTCCCTGACATCAAGTTGTTACAGTTTAGTAGCAGAAATAAAGAGATGTCCACAAATAACTTTAATACAAGAGTACATCACAGAATGTATAATTAATGTTAAAAGAGACATACAAGATGCTATGAGAGGTCAGAGAGAGGGATTACTTCTGATATAAAGGTCACAATCAGCCTCAACTTCATGGAGGAGATGATGATGCTTGAACTGGCCCATGAAGGACAGATGGGATTTCAATGTGCAGAGAGTAGGGGATGGTGGGGGAAGGCTTCGGTTATTTCAAAGGTAACAAAAATGCACAGAGATGGGAAAGATGGGACACTACTCTAATAAGAAGTCTACAATGGTTCCCTATTGTTTATTAGATCAAGCCTAAATACCACAGCCTCACATTAGAGATCCTCCATCATCTGGTCTACCTTAGGCTCCTAAAACTTACCTGTTGCTCCTCCCCAACAAGAGTCTTCCAATTCTAATCAGCTCACAAACAATTCCCAAGACCCCATGGTAATTCCTGGCTTGGTACATTGCTCATCCCCCTGCCCATCCTCTTGGCCAATCCATATTATCCATCTTTCACACCTAATTCAAACCACCTCCTCTATGAAATCTTTCTCTGGTCACAATGATCTGCCTCTTGTAACATTTAGACCCAAGTGTTTACCTCTCAGTTGGATTTATTAGGGATTAACAATTTAATTAACTACAAAGGTAGGGCACGACGGGGCGCCTTCCTTGTGAAGACTCTGAAACATTTTACACATCAGTGATTCTAAAAGGGAAATATGGAAACCCCAGCCAGTTCCTGGGCTGGTCTAAAACACAAGTCCATTTAGAATGTATGTGTTCTAATATTTATCACTCAGATTCGAATCTATAGTGAGTACTGAGGTAACCATGTAGTCATGTTAATACGTAGATAAGGAGAAGTATGTTGCAGTAGAAAGAGTAGGGGACCTGGGTTTGAATCCAAAACCTTCCACTTAACCTGGGGCAAGTCACTTCATCTCATTGGGCCTCAGGTCTCCTATCTTGAAAAGAAGGGAGTTAGGCTAGAGGAGCTCTGAAGTTGCTTCCAGGCCTAAATCTATGGTCACTAGAGATCAGACCTATGGTTTTACTAGTACAGTATGCATTCAAATAACATGAAAGCAGATTGTCACCACCTGTGCAACTTATTACCCCTGTTTTACAGATGAGGAAACCAAGGCTAAGGGAGTTTAAATGACTTGCCCAGGGTCACATAGCTAGTGTCTGAAGCAGGATTCAAATTCAGGTTTTCCTGGCTCCAAGTCTTATGCTATTTCAACTCTGCCACCAAGCTTCCTATCACAGGATCAATAAAAAAAGGAATCTTACAACTTATATTTGCAATACATAGTGCCTTAAAGTTTGTAAAGCTTTTGAAATGGATTAAAAGAAATCAGTGGTTTACAGGAAGATCAGTATATCTTGAGTCATTAGAGCTGGATTTGAATCTAGACTCCCCTTCTTAGTGGTTGTGTGTCCTTGAGCAGGCCACTTACATTATCAAGGTTTCTGTTTTCTCATTTGTAACATGAGGTATTTTGACTAGATGATCTCTAAGGTACCTGCCATCTCTAGATCTTAAGTTCTGATGTCCGGGCCATGGGCACCAAAAAATGAAGGCAAAGATATCTTTGGAAAATCGGCATTAGGGTATTGGATGCCCAGGGAAGAAAAAGATCATGAGACAAAATCGGCAAGTGACAGCTACATTTTGCCGTCCTCATTTTTTTTACCTAGGTCTGGCTGGCTGGGCACCATGGGGAACATGAAAAGGATAATGTTATGACCCCCTTCTTCAAGTAGCTTCCTAAGCATGACTTGGAAGACAAGCCGGTGGGGACTGGGAAGACAGCAGGAATCAATTCCCTTGAGGATATATGGAACAGTATTTTCAGACTCATCCAAGAAGTCAGCCACAGAACAGCTACTGAAACCCTGGGCTCTGGAGTCCTGCCGTTATGGCCAGGACATGGCCCCGCTGCTAGCTGAGCTGCATGTCTGGTGATGAACTTTACACGGGCAACTGACCATGTGCTACTTCCTAAACTTTTAAAAATGAGGAGCTGGGGAGTGCCATGACTTAATATGAGGATACTTCTGATAGCTTTAATGGAAACAGTATTCCTGTAGCACAAGCATGAGGGCAGCATGAGAGGAAAAAAGGAAGAAAAGCCAGAATTTCAAAAAAAAAAGAGAAAAAAAGAAAGAAAGGGGGCGGGGTCTGGTCTCTGTAGTTTGCCAAATAGTTTTTTTTTTTTTACATTCTCATAGTTATTAAAATGTATAAAAATGATTATTTCTAAAACAGTATTACCATGAATTATCACTGCTGTCGTTGCCTAGCAACCTGAGATTTTTCTTTCTCTCCCCCTCCTTCTCTCTCTCTCTCTCTCTCTCTCTCTCTCTCTCTAAACTTGTGCCTTGAATTTGTATAAATGGGACTAAATTGACGTTTTTCCTGTAAATCAAGATAATGCAGCAGTAATGTGCCTTTGAGTGATTCTAAATATATGTGAATATCTTATACACACACACACACACAGAGTTAGGGTCTCTTTCTATTGCATACTCTCCTAACTAAATCTGATTGAGGTTTGACCAATGCCAGGATTTTGTTCCTTGTGCATTTTTCCCTGACCCATTCCTAAATCATTGCATTTTTATAAAAATGAAAACCATGTGCATTCAAGCCTAGAAAAACAATCTCTGCATCTTCTGAGGGACTTTCTCCACCTTCCTGAGAGACATTTTAATGCTGCAGTCAGTGCAGTACTACGGAAAGAGCAATGGTCATGTCATCACAGAACCTGAGTCTGAATCAAGGCTCTGCCACTTACTGTTGAAGTGATGTGCCCAAGCACATCCTTTCATTTTTCTGGGTTTCAGTTTCATCTATGAAATGAGGGGTTTGGATTAGATGGTCTCTGATGGTCCCTTTCAGTTCTGGATCTATGATCCTATGAAGGACCATGGAATTAGTTATTATCAGTATATTTGGGGTTTGAGCCTCTTTTCTTTGGCATTTCTCGACCTTACCTTCTTATGACAGGAAGGTAACCCCAGTGCCTCCCTACTGGAGGTGCAAGGAAAGAATATTTCTTCAGGGAATCATGGGTATGATTCTCACATGTCAGTTATAGCACATTCAAGAGTCTTCAAAAATATCAAACCTGCTGCTTTAACTGATGTCGACAGCTTCCTATGAAGATGCACATCATACCTATTATTGGATGGTGATGTATGTTAATGTCTTCTAACTCTTAAGACCTCTTGTTTGGAAGGGAATTTAAGGAGTTATCTAGTACAACCTGTACCTAACCAGGAAATTTCTCTCCAACCTTTTGGACAAGCTGGTATCTAGTGTTCACCTGGAGACCTCCAGAGATGGGGCACCATCTTCTTTTCAGTAAACAACTCTGCTTCTGTATAGCTTTAATTGTTAAGGAGTCTTTCCTCTTATTATTGCGGACTATAAGTCATGGAACTTATAGCCTCTGAAGAGTTAAAAAGGAATTATCACACTGAAGAGTCTGTGAAAGCACATTGAGCTGGCTATGACCTATAACAAATAAAGAATCATGAGGAAGGCACATGTTAAGCACAAGGGATGATGATGATGATGATGATAATGGCTAGCATGTATACAGTGCTTTAAAGTTTGTGAAGCACTATACATGTTAACTCATTTGAACTTCACAACAACCTAGGGAGGTAAGTACTATTCTTATCCCTATTTTATAGATGAGGAAACTGAGGTAGACAGAGGTGAAGTGAACTGCTCAGGGTCACACAGGAAGGTGCTATTATTATCCCCATCTCATAGATGAGAAAACTGAGGAAGACAGAAGTTAAGTGATTTGTCCATGGTCACACAGTTAGTGTCTGAGGCTGGGTTTGAACTTAGGTCTTCCTGATTCCAGGTCAAACAATCTATCAGGTCACCTAATTTCCTCTAATAATTGTTGGACAGTCTATCTACCCCACTGGTATCTTCACAACATAGCAAGAGAAAGTGATGAAGTCCTGCTAGAACATGGTGTTGAAGCCCCTTTGGTGAACTTGGCAGCAGACATGGGCAAGAGTGGCACAGGATGGACAGGCATGACTGGCTTAGGACTAACATAAAACTGCCATCAAGAACTGTACACAATACTCCAGGTCTGGTCTAACCAGAATGATACATAGTGAGAACATCACAACTCCTTTATCCCAAACATTTGCTTCCACTAACATGGCTTAAATTCATGTTACCTTTTTTTGTCTGTCATGTTAACATTGTTAATTCACATCAGCTCGCATTAAACTAAAGATCCCAGGTCTTTTCCACATGAACTATTATCCTCTAGTCAAATATTATTCCATTGATTTTTTTGAACCCAAGTACAGAACTTTACTTTTATCCCTATTGAATTTCATTTGAGTAGATGCAGCCCATTGAGATATTTCCAGACCCTGTTTCTGCTGTCCAATGTAAGCAGCTATTCATTAAATATTACAAATTCACAAATAATTCAGCTGAATTTGAACTTCTAATGTCACCCACTGGCCTTACTCATCATCGATCATGTCAGGACATACATATGTCTGTTAAATTCTTAATTACATTCTGAAGGGCTTTCCTCCTTATTTCTTAAACCGCAAATTCCACTGAACTGGAAACCATATATGACGTAGTCGGTCCCCAGACAGCGCCATGTGGTATTTGCTTAGTCTGATATTCACTAGGATAAAAGAGCTTTTGAATTAGAATTTACCCCTGAGTTCAAATCCAGCCTCAGACACCTTACTAGCTGTGTGACTCTGGCACAAGTTACTTAACCTCTGTTTGCCTGTTTCCTCATCTTTAAAATGGGGATAATAATAGCACCTACCTCCCAGGGTTGTGAGGATCAACTTAGATAATATTTGTAGAATACTTAGCACAGTACCTAGTACACAGTGAGCACTATATAAATGCCAGCTATTATAATTATTATTATCTTAACTGACTTGTCCAAGGTCAAGCAAAACTAGACTTGGAACCTTATGTGTCCTGGTCCTAAGAAATCTAGTAGTCTGTTTGGTCTACCATACTCCTCTCAAAGTGAGGCAGAGACCTCCTCAGCTTGTCCATATGGAGTTGCCCAAGGCTATCCCTTCACCCCATGCCCATCCTCCTTTATGGAAGTTGTCATCCCTTAGGACTGACTTGTGAGGTTTCAGAAGGGACAGTGAGCCTATAACGACTTGATGGCTGATGATGGGAAGCTATCCTCCCTGCTAATGCCTGTACATCTGCTTGCTGCCTGCCAAAGCTGTATCATTAGTAAAGTCAGAATCATTTAGGGCACGTCTACAGTACCTGGGGGAGTGCCTGGGGTGGGTAATGAATCCAAATTCACTTCCTAAGTCACTCACGTGACAAATGGTCTGGGACCATGATGAAGAGAAATGAGAAAAGGACATATCCCCTCTGCACACATTTTGGTTAATTTCCCAGAAGCAAGCCATAATAATGCAGGTTCCAAGCAGAGTGTTGCCGAGTGTGACAAATCGAGCATCTGGGGGATGGGGGAAATTGGAAGAGCGGGGAGAACAGTGGTATTCTGGATTCTTTTTCTTTTAAGTAAACAGGAACAAGATTTTTAAAATTGCTAGAAAAGGGACTGTTTCTCTAAGAGACATACAAGTAGCGAGAATAAGGTTTGGCACTAGGCAGGGCATTTTAGCATGCTCATACAAAGCTGCATAATGTAGCTTTAGAGTTCTGGCTGAATTTAGAAAAGAAACTGGGGCCATCCTGCTGTGTTAAATCCCTCCTGCTGTGCTGGGGAAAGGCAGCTCATATTTTATAAAGCTTGATGAGAAAGGGGAAGGGATTGCCTCAGAGGAATAAAAAAGATGCCAAAGTCTCCAAAGCTGTCAGATAGGATCCCAGTTTTGCTCTTGGTACTATGTGACTGGGTAGCTCTGGACAAATCCATACCTCGGCTTTCTTATCATCAAAGAAAGGGTAAGCAACTCAGTTGGTCCCACATTTCAATGCCCTTAAAACCAAACCTGGAATTTGGTACCAAGGTAGCTGCTTTTCTGGGGGGGGGGGAGGTCGTGTAAGATGCCTTAGAGGAAACCTCAAGCTCCATGATGGGTGTTAAGGATTGAGGAACAATGGAAATCTCTCTACATCTACTGAGTCCTGACAAGTTGGCAAACAAGCATTATAGGATAGAAGGCACTGGCCAGGATGCAAGGCCTTTGGGCATTATGTGTACCTGGCAGTAGACATTCCCTCATCCCAGCTAGACCAACATGGGGTGTGTTAAGAGTGGTCTGGCAGCAGATGGAGTTCTTAGAAGCCCATGGCTTTGCTGGGCTAAGGTCACAGTGGCGAGGAATGGTCTCTAGACTCAAGATGGAATAAACAGAGACTTTGTATGTCTGTGTCTACAGAAAGAATGGGGACAGTTCACTTTTACCCCATGAAGGAGGGAGTGGAAAGGAGAAATGTTGGAACTGAAGGAAATCTTTCTTTGGAATGGGTGAAAGATCATTCTGTTCCATATTCTTTAAAGTTCTCCCAGAGGGCAAGACCCTTCACAGCCTGGTTGCACACAGTAACACTTGATTTTATTGGTGAGTCTTAACTTAAAAAACACTTTCATGTTTCACTACTTTTATTAATAATCATAGGTTCACAGATTTAATGCCAGAAGGGACCTGAAAGTTCATTAAGTCCAATCTTTACATTTAACAGATAAGGAAACTGAGATCTAGTCAGGTTAAATAACTTGTCAAGTGATTAATTTGATTAATTTTATTAGTAATCCTTAACTATTAACTAGTATTTATATATAGTGTTTTAAGGTTTGCAAAAAAAATGTACAAATATTAACTCATCTTATAATCACAACAACCTTGGGAGGTAGCGGCTATTATTATCCCTATTTTGTAGATGAGGAATCTGAGGCAGACAGAATTTACTCACCCAGGGTCACACAATTAATAAATATCTATGGCTGGATTTGAACTCACGTCTTCTTGTCTCCAGGGCCAGCACTCTACCCACTGAAGCATCCCTCTAATTTTTTTTCATGTTTTACTTTTTACAATTATAATCATAGATTTAGAGCTGGAGCACTTAACCCTTTCATCTCTAGAATTTCTGCTCTGAAGCTCAGTTGTCTTGATTAGTGAGTACCTCCAGTGGATCAGTCAATAAACATTTATTAAGTGCCTGCTATGTTCTAGGCATCCAGGTGGTACAGTGGATGGAGTGCCAGGCCTGCAGTCAGGAGCACCCAAGTTCAAATCTGCCTAAGACACTTACCAGCTGTGTGACTCGGGGCAAATCACTTAACCCTGTTTGTCTCAGTTTCCTCATCATAAAATGAGCTAGAGCAGGTATGGCAAACCACTCTGGTATCTTCGCCAAGAAAACTCCAGATGAGGCCACAAAAAGCTGAACACAACTGAAACAACTGAACAATATTGGTTACTGTTCCCAGACCCTGGCTCTGGAAAATAATGTACTGAACTACAGGTAATGGATTCCAGTTCCTGGTCCTGAATGGATAATGAAACTGAGGCTTCCCTCTGCCTCTGTGTTTCTGCACCCCACTGTCACTCCCGACCACCTTTGGGCTCATAACATCAAGCTCTATTGTCCAAACTCAAAGTGTATGAAGCTCACTCAGACAGGCTTCGGATGGAGAGAGTCACTTACTTGTAAGGGATGTGTTTACTGCCATTGACCAGAGCAAGGATGACATTTCCCAGGGCTGATAGTGACAGGCACAGGCCTGAACCACCCTCTCGATTTTTGCTGAGAGCTTTGACACAGCTGCCTAGGTCAATCAGATGCAAACGGCTTCGACCTCCGGACACTGCCACAAGGAGAGAGAGACAGAGAGAGAAAGAGAGAGAAAAGACAGGAGGGGTCAGTGGTTAGCTTTGGGCTGATGCTGAATGATCCTCAATAGAACTTCTTGGAAAAATTCCCTATGAACACACACATATTCCAGTCCAGGCACAAGACTCTGCTCATCACAACCTATTAAGAAACCCCACTGAAGTCATGTCTGGGAGTAATAAACAGTGGGGGTCCTGTTAACTTCTGTTTAACAAACATCACTCCCTATTGCTTCTCATTGCTGGTCTCCTTAAAAATTGTTCCTGCTATCACAATGCTTGACACCTACAAGCTGAGCTCAGTAGGAGCCCAGAGAAAGTAAACTTGGAATATGTGGATTAAGCAAGTCCTGGACAATTTTGATCACAATTCTCAGTATGGTTAATTCTCAATTATCCATTTGCTTATTGCTCATCTGAAGAAATCCTGAGTCTAATACCTTTTCACTGTTCAGGTAATAATCTGTCAATCCAATATCCAGTCAACATTTATTAAGTGCCTACTATGTGCCTGACACTGTGATAAGTGCTGGGAATACAATTAACAAAAAGACAGTCCCTTCCCTCAAGAAGCTTACAATATAATGTCCACAGTGGTAAAGCACCAGTCAAAGAAGGTCTCCGTCAAAGGGTTTAGGTATGGGGGGAGATGGGAGAGAAGTGAATGGTGGTCAGAACATGTCTGAGTGTGATTCTACTAGATGCCAAGAGCTGATTCTATACACATGATCTCCATCACTTGATAGGTGGTGAAATGGATAGTTTGTTAGTATCAGAGTCAGGAAGACTTGAGCTCATATTGTGCCTTGGATATGTACTAGCTGGGTGACTATGGGCAAGTCACTTAGTCTCTCTTAGCCTATTTCCACATCTATAGAATGGGGCTAATACTAGATCCTACATGAAGGAACTATTGTGAGGCTCAAATGAGATGATACATGTAAAGTTCATTACAAACTTTAAAGTGTTATATAAATGTGAGCTCTTATTATTAAGATAATAAATTACTCAGTCTAGAGAAAAAAAACCCTGCAACCTAATTACATAGTTACTACTACTGCTGTTGTTGTTGTTATTGTTACTGCTGCTACTGTTGCTGCTGCTACTACTAGTCTGACTCTCCCTGATCTCTGTTATTGTGGATCACTGAAAAAGTAGCTTCGAGATAAAATTAATTCCCATGGGCACATAAGTAGAGAGAGGCAGGATTTGATCTCAGATTCTTTGACTCTAGACCCAGTGTTCTCTCTACCAGACCACAAGGCTTCCTGTGATGGCTTGAATAGGTGTGAGATGAAGACATTTTCAAATTACTTTCTTAGGCCTAATTGCTTCTATCCTACCCTAGGTCCCACTGTCTACTCCTGGTCTAGAAAGGCAATTTTGAGCCCTATGGCTAATAAGATTTCATGCTTAATAAAAGTATATTTTATCCCTATTTTACTAACTAGGCTAATGTTACCTCCTTCCCAACATTTCTCTATCTCAAAAGATTTGCTATGGCAAATAAGGAAATAACTACTTTTAAGACAATGAATTGCTCAGTTGAGAGAGAGAGAGAGAGAGAGAGAGAAAGAGAGAGAGAGACTGCAACCTAATTATATAGACAGGAAATTGGCATGCATCACAGATTGTAGGGGAAAGAGAGGGCCCAGTGTGCCCTTATTGACCCTAAGAGTTCAGCTGATTTAACTGAATCAAAAAAAATCTCCAATATATCCTGCTAAGGATGCATGGCACAAATGAGCTCATTTACACCATACTATAAGAATGTTATAAAGTATTCATAATTATACGCAAGTGACTCAGGATGAGTGAGTGTACTTTTAGACAACAGTAAATGAGCTTAGGGCTCTACCAGAGCCTGCCTACTATCACCCAGGCAAACTGGAATTGGAGCCTTCACAGAATTTGGAACTTCACATATTTCGCTTAATCTGGGGTGGCAGGGATGAGCTAAATGGACTCAGATCATTTGCCCATTAATGAGAAACCATATCACCCCAGGGGACAGGAGAGAAATTATTTTTAAATGAATGAAACTATAAGTGCAGTTAATTGTAGGGGGAGGGGGAAAGAAAGGGAGATATCTAGAAGCCTTGTTCTCTGTCTCTAGGATTCTGTCAGTCTTAGACTGTACGTTTGAACTTCATCTGAACCTGCTTTACCTTGTTCAGAGCTCTCCTTGGGTTCTAGCATTCCTATCCCCAAGGTCTCTAAATCTAGATTTGGACTAAATGGAATTAACTCACAATAAGCCTTGATCATCACCAGAAAGTAACAGGTTAATTTCACTCACTTTGTGAGGCATGTTGTCAGATACAATGAGTGGCTACTCCCTATTGAAAGGAAGACCAGTCATAGCTGCCAGGATTTCCTGGCAGATTATCTCTCTAGTATCCTAGTATATCTAGTTTGTTTGTGTGTGTTTGTGTGTGTGTGTGTGTGTGTGTGTGTGTGTGTACATACAGAAACAGACAGAGAGAGAGAAAGACAGAGAGACAGAGACAGAGACAGAGAGACAGAGAGAGATGCACAAATAAAAATGGCCTTGAAGTCAGAGGAGCAGAGTTTTAATTTTTGGCTCTGCCCTAACTAGATCTGTGACATCAAACAACTTATTGAACCTCTAAAAGCCTTTATTTCCTCATTCACAACAAAAGAAAAAGAAAAAGAAAAAAGTATTGGGCTAGTTGGATCTTTAAGGTTATTTTCAGCTTGAAAATGCTGCCATTCTGGATACCATGACCTCTTGAGATCTTCTAGACCATGCTTTGGAAGAGAAGGAGTTAAGAATCTAAGGAGAAAAAAAATAAAAGATTGGGAAAATGATCCTGTCAGCCTTGCAGACAAGTACAAGAAATGGCCCATGCAATACCTTTTAAGAGCTCAGGCTCCCCCCTATAAACTGCAGAGGGAGTAATACTTATAAATAAGTTATCAAGCATAAATCTGTACCAGCCCTAAGCAAGCCTTGAAACCCTACTGGAACCTTGTTCATCTGATTGCCCATTTATATCATTTATAACTTCATACTCTTCTCCCAACTGCACCCCCACTAATGCTGTTTCACCTCCTCAGATTCAACTGGTATTCCTTTCTTCCACACATTACATTCCAGGCAAACTGATTTAGTCCCTAAAACTCACCTTGTATGTTCTCCTACCTCTGTGCCCTTGCTGACTCTTCCCTATGACTGTAACACTCCTTTCTCTGCCTTTCCTTATTGAATTCCTAGTTCTTCTTAAAATTAAATTCAAATGTCATGTCCTTCATGACTTTGCTCCTCGGACTTCATAAAGCACTTGAAAGAATGTCTCTAATGCACTTAGAAGGTGTATTAGAGTTGTCTATATTTATTCGTTATTCCCCTACTGGATTATAAGTTCCATGCAGACCACGACTGTGTCTTACTGAATTCTGTATATTTTACAGCCTGGTCCTTAGCACAGCACTCTGAAATAGGAGGCACCTGATACTTACTTAATCAGTGAATGAACAAATAACAGTGTGACTTCTTAGTACCAGTTAATGCCAGGAGTATGCTTAGATAGGGATAGTGCATAGAGCACTGGGTCTGGAGTCAGGAAGACATAAGTTTAAATCCTGCCTCAGAAATTTACAGGCTATGTGATGTTGGGCAAGTCACTTAATCCCTCAGTTTCCTCACCTGTAAAATGGGGAAAACAATAGCACCTACCTCTGAGGATCATATCAGATAATGTTTGTAAAGCATCACAGTACCTAGCACACAGAAGGCACTTAAATTCTTCCTTCCTTCTTTCCACCCTCCTTTCTTTCCTTCTCTTCCTTCCCTTTCTTCTTCTTACTTCTTTCCCTTCCTTTTTTCTCCCTTCTTTACTCTGTACCTTCCTTCTCTTTCTTTTCTTTCTTCTTCCCTCCTTTCCTTCCTTCTCTTTTCTTCCTTCTTCTTCCTTCCTACTCTTTTTTCTTTCTTTCTTTCCTTCCTTCCTTCCATCATAGATCAAAGAACTCTTTCCTAGAACTTAGAATTGTCTAGGGATATCTAACTTGGTTTTCTACTCAAAGGGAGAGCCCAATGTAAGAAGCACTGTAATAGGGCAATTGGTTTAGAATATACCCAAATCTTGTAGGAAAATGTATCTTTTACAACAGAAAAAAAAAATAAACCTTTCCTTACTGACATCTGGAAAAGAATGACATTTCTCTAGAGATTTTGTTTCCTTTCAGCTATGTCTAGAAATAGGCAAATCTTAAATGTGTGTACGTGTATGCTTGTATGTATGTGAGCACGCATGCGCACACATGAGTGTTCAGCAGCTGTAGAACTGATATATCAAATCAGCCATCTTCACTCATAACGGCCAGTTAATAGAAGCATGTTCCATCTTCCTCTTCGCTGCAGGGTAGCTAATTAATAAACCTTCCCTTAATTGAGTTCTGGCTGCTAGGTCCAGGGGGATTATTACTTAAATATAAGTAAACAAAATTTCCATTTTAAACAACACACTAAATCATCTCATTACATTTTAAACAGATGTAAATTCACTGAACTCAAACATGTACAGAGAATAGTAGGCAAGTCTATTGCTCAGGCACCGAAGATACAGGCCTCCTGGTCCCTTCCCACACAGCTCTCCTTCCATACCCTTTTGGTAGGCAGGTATCTACCATTTATTTTCATCAGGCCACCATCTCTTTTTCCTCCTTTTCTTTCCATTTCTGATTTGGAAGCTAATTATGATGACAGTCCCTTCAGTGTTTTTCTAAAGTTGGAGTTGGAAAAAAATGAAAGCTGATCTTTCAGATATTGTACATGGAAAGGTGATAGTTTTGATGTTTAAAATTTAGCAAATATTAAGAGCATGTAAAGGATTGACAGTTTAAAAAAAAATAATAAGCCCCAGACAAAATTAAATCCTTGAGTAAATAGTCTGATAGCACCTAAAGGTTGGGGTTGACGCTTCCTTCCTATTCCAGATCTCAATACACTTTTATAACCAAGTTTGAAAGCAGAACCACAATATCGCCTCTTTCTGATGTTATGAGAATATGGCAAAAGCAGGAAAAACATGGTTTTTATCATAATGCTTTTTGCTTAATCCAAACAAGAGAAGGATGAAAAGGTTACCTAAGAAGTTTGATCTCCTGGGATTCTCTGTCCAGTGTGACTGAGAAGCTTATTTGCTCAGGGTGTGGATCTTTTGAGGTCCACTTATTGCTTAAAGGGCAGCTAGATGGCACAGTGGATAGAGTACTGGGCCTGGAATCAGGAAGACCTGAAGTCAAATCCAGCCTCAGACACTTACTAGCTGTGTGATCCTGGACAAGTCACTTAACCCTGTTTGCCTCAGTTTCCTTATCTGCAAAATGAGCTAAAGAAGGAAATGGCAAATTGCTCCAGCATCTTTGTCAAGAAAACCCCAAATGGGGTCTGAAAATGACTCAAAGAATCTGAAATGAGTCAACACAACTTCACTAAAAAAAAAAAAGATACACTAATCCCCATAGCTTCTCCTTATTACTAACAGCCACTTGAAAGGAAGAAATAAATGCATATACTTTTCAGATTCCCAGTTTCCCACTACTGAGGCATCACTCCCCTCATCCGCCTTCCCCAACCTATTGTGAGTATTTGTTATACACTCAATATCAGAACTATCATCTTTCCATGTACCTTTCACTAGCATTTATATAATGACAGCTAGCATTTGCACAGCACTTTAAGGACTAGAAAGTGTTTTAGAAATATTTCATTTGATTCTCACAAATCACCTTGGGAGGTAGGTGCTATTATTATCCCCATTTTACAGATGAGGGAACTAGGCAAACAAAGGTCAAGTGACTTGCCCAGGGTGACACAGCTAAGTAAGTGTCTGAGGCAGGATTTGAACTCAAATCTTCCTGACTCTGAGTCCAGCACTCTATCCACTGTACCACCAAGCTGAGTCATTTGCCAGAAATCCCAGACAAGTAGAATCCAGATCTTTTGAGGGAAATGCAGAGAAAATATTCTGTTTAAAAATATTTGTGTCTTCTCATCACTGACGGAAATTCTTACTTTCTTTCTAAGTCATGTATATCAGCATGAAACTCTGGGAAAGGAAAGGACCCATGGTGTAATTACAGTATAGAGAATATGTATTCTGACTGGCTTCACCTACAAGATTATTTCCATTCAAGAAATTGTGGTAACTGTGTTATAGAGATCAATTCTCAACTGTTGTGAATACAGCCTAAGTACAAGCATCATAGCAATATCATGGGAACCCTAGAGAATAGAAACACCATTCTTTAATAGCCTGACACATAGTAGATGCTTAATAAATGCTTGTTGATTGACTGACTAATGAGCTCTTTTTCTCAGATTAGGCTCTTAGTTTTTTTGTGTTTGTTTTTTTGTTTTTGTTTGTTTTTTTGCTAGGGTCACACAGCTAGTAAGTGTTATGTGTCTGAGGCTGGATTTGAACTCAGGTCCTCCTGAATTCAGGGCTGGTGCTCTATCCACTGCACCACCTAGCTGCCCCTTAGGCTCTTAGTTCTACAGAGGATTTTTGGAACTAGCCCTGTAGTTGGAGCTGGGCCAGTATTTTCAAGCAGAGTAGGGAGAAACTGATAAGACTTTACTATGGATTCTTCTAACAATAGAGGAAGTGTTGGTCTGTAAAAGTGAGCCTACTTTTCTTAAAAGTACTGAGCAAAGAAGCATCCTTTGATCTCTACTGCTAGTAAGAACATAGCCAGAGCTGGGAGCTCTCCATGCTGGGAATCACAGCATGGCTTCAAGCCCAACATAGCAGAATGGGGATGCTTTCTGTAGGGTAATAGACACAGGAGCCATGCAGGAAGAAACTACATTAGACTCGCTGATCATACAGATGCATTTGACGCCATCCATCAACCTGGTTCCTAACAGGTATTGAGTTTTGATAGCCAGAAAATTGATTTGTATCCTCATCCTCGATAATGCAGTGGTTGGTCATGCCAGACTCATTTTCAAAAGAGAGAACAAAATGGGAACAGGTCTAAATGTATTTTATGTAGTCATTAATTCATTCGTTTTGGAGGTTGGCTTGGTGCCCATCCCATGGAGCATTCATAGGAATGAGCCCCTGGGAGGCGATCTCATGAAAAAAAAATACTCGACCTCCATGGCTATTTCTAGAGACATATGAATTTTGTTTTTAATTTTTTTGTTAAAAGTGCAAAGCACTGTGTTAATCACTGGACATGCAAATAGAAAAGGAGATAGTCTCTGCTCTCTAATAGCTCAAATTCTAATAGGAAGAGAATTAGGAGATGTTAGCTACAAGTCAGGTGGAAAGGGTCAGTGGTCCTTAGGACGCAGAGGAAAAGCACAGTATTACAGCACTCAGTGCTGAAGTACTGGAACTTTGGGATGATGAAGTATTCCTCTTATTGACCCCCATGTGCCTACTCCAATTCTATGACAGAGTACTGAATTGGTCACAGAACCAGAAGAGCAGCCCAGGGCAACAAGGCCAATCAGTGGATGAGTGTAGGGCTTGGAGTCAGGAAGATCTTCCTGACTTCAAATCTGGCCTTAAACACTTACTAGCTGTGTGACCTTGAGCTAGTCACTGAACCCTGGTTGCCTCAGTTTCCTCATCTGTAAAATGGGATGGAGAAGGAAATGGCAAACTACTCCAATATCTTTGCCAAGAAAAGCCCAAATGGGGTCATGAAGAGTCAAACACAAATGAAAACTACTGAATAATGTATGCTTTTTTTTTTTTTAGTCTTTCATATGGAAGCATTTATTTTGTGTGGAGAAAATACGTAGCTCATAGATATACAGCTGAAAAGGGCCTGAAAGGCCATTTAGTCCATTTTACAGAAGAAACTGATTTGCCCAGGACCACACAGCTAATAAGAACCAGAAGTGGGATTTGAACCCAGGTCATCCTGACTCCAGTTCTAGCATTCTGTCCTATACCTGATTGACATGACACACTAAATCTCTTTCTAATCTCTTTTGGGGAGACCCTAAACTTGAACCAAACCCAAACTTTAAGTGATTTATCCTTAGGGCTCTGAAGTGGGGCCACAAAACGTTCAAGATGAGAAAAAAAAGAACCTGACTCCTCTTTTTGGAGGCCAAGGCATCCCTCGGGCTCAGCCAAGAGCTGAGGACCCCCTTAGCAGGAGTAGGTACCTGCAGCTGGCCCCATATGCCACCACTGTCATTATATACTATTTCACTGAACAAATGTTGACTAAGCAACTACTATTTGCCAAGTGCTCTGCTAGCTGTTAGAGGAGAAAAAGAGTTTCAATGTGATGTGGCCACTGTCTTCATGGAGCTTATTGTTCAATAAGATACAAACACTGATAACCATAATACCCCAGGGTACATGATACACTCTAAAATGATGTGCAATGTGAAGTCTGAAGGGGGCGGCTATAACTAAGGAGGGAATTAGGGAAAACTCCATAGAGAAGACAGCATTTGAATTGGGCTTTTAAAATGGGTAGGGATTCAAATGATTGAAAAAAAGGAGGGAGGATATTCTAGCTGTAGGAAAAAAGCCTTCTTCCCAAGGCATGGAAATAGCCAAGTGTCGAGTATGCTCAGTAGAAGCTAATTCAGTTTAGCTGGAGTGTAGAATTCACAGAGGGGCATAACATGAACCCAGGTAGGAAAACTAAGATGGAAAGATATTTTAGGGGACTTTGAGTCTCAGGCAAAGGGGTTGGAGGTTACTCTGGTGGATGAAAGGGAACTATTGGAGGTTTTTAAGCAGAGTAGACCCATGCATAGAGATTTTTCAAAGAGATGGGACAAGACTCTCAAAAGCATATGTTAAAATATTCTATACTTCTTTTTGGACATTTTCTCATCATAATAGCTTTTGGGGTTTTTTTTGGGGGGAGGTCATATAAATCCTGTGTTTTATGCCAGTGGCTGGATTGAAAGCTTCTACACAACCAGACAAGCAAGAAAACATGTGGGGTTTTGACAAGAGTACTTAATTCAGATTCAGAAGACCCTGAATTAGAAGCCCAGCCCTTCTTCCTCCGTTCTCCAAGTCGTTTAAACAAACTAAGCCTGTTTCCTTATAAAAAAGGCAGACCACTCACCCTAACAACCTCCCAATGTTGTTATGAAGATTAACTATGATAATCCCTGTTCTGTAACAATAAAAGCTGATAGCCATTAGAGAGGGACAGGATGGTATAGTGGATAGGGTGTGGACTTGGAGTTAAGAGGGTCTAGGTTCAAATCCTGATTCAGATACTAATGAGCTGCTTTGCCACGAGCAAGCCACTAACATTTATCATCCCTCATGCCTGGACTCACTCTCTGGACTTCTCTTTGCTTGCTACCTTAGAGAAACCTCTCCTGCTAGGTGACTTCTTCCTGCAGGTCCCCATTTTAGGAAAGCTCTCCAGCCTTTGAGGGGAGAGACTCTTACATTTTCTCTTCGTCTTTTCAATACCTCATGTGGTGCATGGCACCCTGTAGGCATTTAACTTTCTTTAACCTGAAATGAATTTTTTTTAACTGATTTGAAAGCTGTCAAGAAGGAAGAAGGAAAGAGAATCAGCTAACTTACTTCCACCTTTTCCACTCTTTTCCATTCGGTACTGGTAGATATGCAGAGTGAATAACATATGTGAGTTCCTATGGTCGTCCTCATCACAATCTTGCTGACTACTCCTGCGAGAAGCAATGGCAGCATCAAGGAAGAAGGCCGCCTTCTCGGCTGTGGGAGCTCGGAGTTCACTCTGGTTCTGGAGCTGTAAGACATAATTCAAGAGATGAAGATAAAATGCAAAAGGGAACCAGGAGATGCCCAAGGTGGTCAGCTTTAGCCTGGGGGAGGGGAGGGGGAAAGGGAATTTCCTTCCCATTGATGTACTGGTTTAAATGTTATTATTCTATTTTCCGGATCTCGCATGGATTTCTACATGCCTCTCACAGTCTGTAATCTCTTACAAGGTCTGAACCCTGGGCCTATGAAATTAAGCACCTTCATAGAACACTTTGTCTCACCATAGGATAGACACTTTAAATTATTTATTCAACAGTATACCTATACATTTTTGTTACTGTTGTTGAGTTATTTTCAGTCATGTCTGACTCTTCATGACCCTCTTTGGGATTTGTTTGTTTTTTGGCATGGAGATACTTAAGTGGTTTGCCATTTCCTTCTCCAGCTCATTTTACAGATGAGGAAACTGAGGCGAACAGGGTTAAGTGACTTGCCCAGGGTCACACAGCTAGTAAGTGTCTGAGGCTGGATTTGAACTCAGAAAGATGAGCCTTCTTGACTTCAGGTGGGACACTCTATCCACTATGCCATCTAGCTTGTACCACCCCCTCATCTGAGATGTGTTCTAAGGTTCTAGTCTGGGTCCTCTTCTCATTTCTTTTTATACTCTCTCTCTTGATGAGTTCATCAGATCCCATTGGTTCAATTGTCTTCTCTATCCACATGACTACCAAATCTATATAAATAGACCTAGTCTCTCTCCTGACCTCTCTACTCTTCTATCACAACAGTTTATTGGCTCTTTCAAGTTAGATGTCCTGAAGGCATTCAAACTTAACATTTCAAAAACAGAACTCATGCTTTCTCCCAAAACCTACCTACTTCCAAACTTCCCTGCATCTCTCTAGAACTTGTCACACAGGTTCATAACCTTTGAGTCATCTTCACCTCTTCACTCTCTCTATCTGTCCCTATTTTATGAAATGGGAGTTCTATTGTGTAATCCCGCTGGCTCTTGTTCACCCTGCCACATCTTTCAAATGAAGCAGGTATTTACACCTTTTAGTCTTAACTGCAACACCCCCCCCAAAAAAAAAAATGAACTTGTGGTATAACAGGTGTGAAAAGCGAAGGGTTCAGGTGAGAACAGCTGATCTGTCTTATCTCTGCAGAAGACTAATAAGTCACCCTGTACTGGGGGAGGGAGGAGGTGGTGATGTTTACCTATGACAACACTTGGGATATGGCTGCATCTTCCTTCAAAAATTCTATTGTTTTGAGAAGGGACTGTAGGGTGTGAGCCAGCATGATTCCAAAGTTGACAGTGTTGATGTCCCCAAGATCAAGCACCTGGCCAGTTTTGACTAGAAAGGCTGAAGCTTTGGACTCTGTGACTTTTCCCCTATTATTTTGTTCAAGCCAACTTTAAGCTTCCTTACTAATCCCAATAAACAAAAATAAGGTGGGGTAGAAGGCTAATGCAACTGTTTAAATCAAATCATTTTAAGGTTAAGCTTTTTTGGTTGTTTTCAGGATTCTCAAATCATACTTGGAATATATTTATGAAATGACAAATCAGAATACAACACCCAGCTTATCCCCATCTCTGGAGTAAATATACCAAGAATAGTTAAACCCTGATTAACCAGAACCCTCAGAAAATGATCATTTTTCCTCTACTCCACTTCAAATAGGAAAGAAAGTGAATATCAAAAAACAAAATAATTCCCAGGATATGTCCAGGGACTGCTATAAATTCTGTCTAATCTCCACTTTCTACTGCTATAGCTGTACTATCCTTCAAAAAGAATCAATAATAATAATATGACTCTGAAGCAATATCAATTATCTAAGAAAGACTCATTTATGTGAACTATATTGCAATTAATTACTAAAGCAGGGAAATAGACATACATTTTAGAAAAAAAATTTTCACGTGTTAAAATCAAGAGGGTTTATTGCTTGACCTTAAGTTAACCAAAAAATTCAATTAAACCAAGTACCCTGAGTTTGCCAGTGAATTGAGGTTTTAGTATACTTGAAAGCTCAAGGAAGCTCTGAACAAGAATTACTACTAAAACAGTACAGATTCTATCACATAAAAAACATCCAATTTTCTTCTCAATTTTCCTCCTCCTAAATTTCCTGTTTTTTCCCCATTCATTTAGATTTGAAACCAGAATTCTTCCCTCTCCTTCAGCCCCCATATCTAATCAATTGCCAAGTCCTACCAAGGTCATTAAGAACCTCTCATTTGCAGCTCTCCTTTCTTCCATCTTTCTATGGCACCAAGCATAGTCCATCATCACCTCCATCCTAGACCACTGAATAGCCTCCCAACTGGTGGTCACCCTGACTGCATTTTCCCCTTCATCAATCCATTCTATGAAAGACTTTCAAAGTAATTTTCCCAATACAAGGGAATTGTTGCTCAAAAACCATCAGTGGCTCCCTAGTGCCCAAAGAAAACGTCAACTCCTTAGCAGCATTCAAAATTCTCTTTAGTCAAACTATGCTACTCAATTAAAAAAAAAACCAAACAATTAAAAAAAAAAAACAAAACTACACCACTCTAATCTTATCCTATTTTATTCTGCTTCCTTGTCTTTGTTACCCTATTCCTTAGGTGCGTGGAATGGGTCCTCACCATCACTATCTCTATCTTCCATAGCTGATGCTTTGGATCAAGTTGATACCTGAGTCTTTTTTTTTTTTGTTTTTGTTTTTGTTTTTTTTTAAAGAAACGCATGCATCTGTCAACCTGATTACCTCATTAAAGAGAGGGGGCTCTCCAATCGGCAAATTGGGTATAGTCACAAGGTTTCTATCAGCTTGTTGGAAATGCACCAGGGAGCTCTAGGGATCTGCCTTTGCTATACTGTTAGGGTGGTCAGAGAGAAATGTGAGCCCCCTGGGGTTTCATCTTGAAGAGAACTGGAGCTATTCTTGGCTTCCCCAGGTCTGGCAATTATGTCTTGGCTCTAATTATAAAGTGGTTATTAGTTCTTCCTACAGCAATACTAATCGTGCTCTAGGCAAGTGCCAGGAACATAGTTTATGAAGCTATAAACGGCCCAGCAATGGCTGCAGCTATTTGTGCCATGCTGTAAATATTTCAGTTTGTTGTTAAACAAAAGAAGAATCATATTTTTTAGAAAAGTGTGTGTGGGGGTGGGTGGATGGGGAGAGAAGGTGAATTAAACTTGCCCCTAGTGTTCCAACAATTGTAGTCCCTGCTCATTGTCAGTGAGATTGAAGGTACAAATATTTAGGTTAGTGGAGCAGATGGCCCCACAGCTGCAGGCTATAAAGTTCCAGGCCACTTTAAAGTAAACACTTCTAACCCTATCCAGTTTACATTTTGAGTAATTCATGGGTGGAAGTGCCCCCGAGTCTCCAAGGTGGAAATCAGTCGCCCACTCTGGGCAGGGGGAAGCTCCAGGCTCAGTCACCTGCATGCCACAGATGGGGTCTTCACAAAGGTACACGCCAGGGGACTGGCCATCCTGCAAACTGCCTGTGGCCACCTCTGACAGCAGGTCCCGCAGGTTCTCTTCCTTCCCCCACACTTCGACAGCAGAGATCCGGACGGAGAAACGGGCTCCTGTCTTCTCTTTGCGTTCGTTAATCAGCTTGAAGAGCCAGGAGATGGCACAGGGGATGATGCCAAGGTTCTGCATGGAATCATCCTTCCCAATCATGGTGTAGGATTTTCCTGTGCAGACCAGAGAGGGAGAAAGATGAGACCAACTTGAGAATTTAAGGAAGGCCACCATACATCTACTTCTCTAAAGAGAAGCTTCATTTTAAGTGGACTGGGAAATATAGTGAGGTATTTATTGCAGAAGGGAAGAAAAGGTGACTATTAGGCAGGAGGAAGGAGGAGAAGGAAGCCAAAATGATGAGGGGAACAAAAACAAAAGACAGGAGGAAAAAGTGAAGTGTTTTAAATCTCTGGCTGGCAAATGATACATTTGGAGTGGTTTCCAAAGAGAAAATCCCCAGCTTCATTTATAAAATGGCTTCTATAAGGAATACAAGAGCACAGACAAGTGATAAAATTTAACCCCAAGTTCCTAAAATATTATATACGATGTGACGGTTTCTGTATTGCTTCACATAGAGCAGAGACACAGGACTCCCAAGCCAGCCATCACAATCACAGCCCTCTTTATAGGCACCCCAAAGATTAAACATACCTATTTACACTTTACATCCTTACTCCTGTTAAATGTGGTGTATATTTTAACAGCACAAGCATTTTCTATAGAAATCGGGATCTCTGCTTTGGTGAGAGATCAAGGAGGGAGAAAAGAGAGGGTAGCCCAGAGATGAAGGGAGTTTTTCATCTAGGGCTGGAATTCATGCCTGCCTAAGCCCTCCCAGATCTTCACTGCCTGTGTGGAAGGCGTTCCCGGTACGTGTCTTGGGACTCCTAACAGCACTCCAATGAGCATTTGTCCACTCCCCAAATCACCACCCAACTGAGCACAGGTAGTATGGCCTGGTGAACAGATGATGGCAAGTCAGGATTAATGAGGCATTGCCAAGAAAAACTGTCTCATGCCAGCGTCCAAGATTTAAGTAAGGGAGGGGTCTGCAGAGCTTCTGTTTCAGTGTCTTGCTGTTTCCTTCAGGTTTGATAACTGTTGTGAGCAAAGGGATATGTACATTGGAGTGGCTTAAGAGGGTACAGAAGGACATTTGATGCCTCAAGTCAAGAAGCATGTGCTAGGAATGTGAGAGGAACTGTGCTAAATTCTGGGAATACAGATACAAACAAAAAGAAAGTCAATCCTTGCCCTCAAGAAGCTTACATTCTAATGAGGGTTGGGGGAGAGAGAAAGTAGGAAGAGTGTCAGGAGAAGAGTCTACAGGGGAATGAAGGAGTGGACATGACTAGCCTGGGTACCTTCCTTAAAATGGAGGTTACAGAAGCAAACTCTCTTTATTTTGAACCTTTGTGCCCTCCCTCTCAGCGTCCATGGGACACTCTTGTTAGGAAATGCTTAAACCTTCATGTTTGGCATACTCTGGTTTCTCTGCAGTCAGAGAACGTCATAAGGGTTAGATTGTCCCAGTGTATTCCAGGAGCTTGTTGACAAAGGAAAGGGCCAAATAAACTGGGATGGGTGGGAATGGGGATGTTCCTCCAGAGCTTTCATATTCACCTGCTGTCTTCATAAAGAGTAAAAGATTTTATTTGCTTTCCTGGTAACTCTCCCCCTAAGAAAATGTGCAATGTTTTGTTTATTTCCTGGGCTGATCTTTAATCTAGAATAATAGAGGATAACTGAGTTCACAGTTATGCCTCAATTCCAGTAAATCATTTCATGAAATCTCTCATAACAGTCCTGCTGACAAGATGAAGAGATATGGTCTACAGGTAGTTAGATCGATTCCAAACTGGCTAAATGAGCAGACCCAAACTAATGGGTCAATGACAACTTGGAGGAGGTCCATAATGGAAGGTCCCAGGATTTTGTGCTTGGCCCTATACCGTTTCCCATCTTGAAAGTAGAGATGGCATGCTTATCAGATTGGCAGATTACATAATCACTATTCCTATTTTTTTTCCCTCTTGTCTTACTATTTTAACATCGGCCACTTTTCACATGTTGTAGAGCAGATTCCTATCATGGCAAGCATTGGTCTCTAAAGTGACTTCCAGCTCCAAGATTTTGTGATTATTACACTGGAAGTCCTTTCCTTGATAAAGGGATTGGTAACCTATGATGAATTACAATTTTTAAAATCATATAGTTGATCAATGCAAAACCTTAATAAAAGCTAGAGAAAGGCATTTCCAGGCTCTCTCTCATTATGGTTTCTGAGTGATGAATTTCCACTCTAGTGCTAGAATGATGATGATAGGAAGACTCCCACAGGCAACACTGACCAAGGAAATGAATACTGACCGAGCTTGGCATGACCAAAACAGAACACACAGCCATCAGCTCCATTGACCACGGATTGGATCACTTCTGCCACAGTTCCAGCACACACTTCAGCCTGTAATAAGCACAGTAGGAAAAGTGAGGGCACAATACAGTGACACCGGCCATGTCACCATTCATACTGAATACATAAAATGATGAGGCAAGTTGTGGTACATGAGTGTAATGGAGTAACACTTGTTTATAAGAAATGGTGAAAATGATGACAACAGAGAATCAAGGGAAAACGTGAACTGATGCAAAGTTGTCCCCCATCCCTGGAACACTCTCCCTACTCCCCTCTGGCTTCCTTTAAATCCTAACTAAAATCTCATGTTCTATAGGAAGTCTTTCCCAGCCTCTGTTAATTCCAGAGCCTTCCCTCTATTATTTCCTGTTCATCCTGTACATAGCTTGCTTTGCTGTCTCCCAAACTAGATTGTAAGCTCCTTGAGGGCAGGGGCCATCTTTTGCCTCTTTGCATCCCCAACACTTAGCAAAGTGCCTGGCACAGAGTAAATACTTAATAAATGTTTATTCATTAACGATTGAAATAAGCAGAACCAGGAAAACAACATATACAACGACTTCTTGTTCAGTTGCACAGTCTGGTCCCCATGGACCATGCTTGGCAAAGATACTAGAGTGGTTTTGCCATTTCCTTTTCCAGTGGATTAAGGCAAACAGAGGTTAAATGACTTGCCCAGGGTCATACAACTAGTAGGTGTCTGAGGCCAAATTTTTTTTGGGGGGGGCAACTCTCTAAGATTTTTAAAATTTTTTTCTTCTTTCTTTTTTTAAATTTATTTATTTTGAATTATCAACAATCACTTCCATAAGCTCTGAGTTTTAAATTTTTCTCCCCCTCCCTTCCCTCCTCCCTCCCCAAGACAGCATGCAATCTGATATAGGCTATACATATATACTCCTATTAAAGGTATTTTCACATTAGTGATGTTGTAAGTAAGAATTAGAACCTATAGGAGGAACCACCAGAAAGAGGAAACAAAACACAACAGAAGAAAAAAATAGCAAACAGTATGCTTCAATCTGCATTCAAACTCCATAGTTCTTTCTTCTTTGTGGATAGCATTTTCCATCACGAGGCCTTTGGAGATGTCTTAGATCCTTTTATTGCTAAGAAGCGTTATGTCTATCAATATTAGTCATCGCACAACGTGGCTGCTACTGTGTACAACGTTCTCTTGGTTTTGCTCACTTCACTCAGCATCAGTCCATACAAGTCTTTCCAGGTTTTTCTGAAGTCTGCCTGCTCATCATTTCTTATAGCCCAGTAGTATTCCATTACATTCATACAGCACAACTTGTTCAGCCATTCCCCAATTGACGGGCATCCTCTCAATTTCCAATTCTTTGCCACCACAAAAAGAGCTGCTATAAATATTTTTGTACATGTGGGTCCTTTTCCCATTTGTATGATCTCTCTGGGATATAGCCCTAGAAGTGCTATTAGCTGGGTCAAAGGGCATGCACGTTTTTATAGTGAGGCCAGATTTTAACTCAGGTCTTCCTGACTCCACTCCTAGCGCTCTATCCACTGCACCACCCAGCTGCCTATGCAATGACTACAACAATGTAAATAGAAAGACAGCAGTAAAACAATCAAAACTGATTGTGATGAAATGATAATGTCTACGTGTGAACTTAAAGAAGAGATGTGAGAATGTATTCCCTCCCCCTTCTTTGCCTAGGAGGGGGCTATGGGTGTTGAACAATGCGTACAATGTCCAACTTTTTCAATGTGTTGCTCTGCTAAACTTTCCACTCCGCCTCCTCTTTTAATTCTGTATTGTAAGGGGACGATTCTCTGGGAGGGTGAGGAGGGGGAGTTATATTGGGGAAAATAGGTGGTGTAAAAACAAAACAGAAAAACAAAAATTTATTTGAAAATTTGTATAAGTAAGCATGATCTCGCTATACTGCTATTCTTACTCACTCATTCCCAATTGTCTGGATTCTGCTACCAAAGAATTCTTGAATCTGTTTAAAATCCTACTAGAATCTTTCTGTTGCATTATATGACATGATGTATGTTAACACAGATGAACTCCAAACCAACTTCCTATTAGCATCTTTCTTTTTCTTTTTTTCTTTTTTTTTGGTTAGGCAATGGGGTTAAGTGACTTGCCCAGGGTCACACAGCTAGTAAGTGTTATGTGTCTGGCTGGATTTGAACTCAGGTCCTCCTGAATCCAGGGCCGGTGCTCTATCAATTGCGCCACCTAACTGTCCCTATTAGCATATTTCTACTGGACTTTCATCTCTGTATCCCCAGTGCTTAGTACAGTGTCTTCCTTGTACAAAGTAGATACTTAATAGGTATTTGTCAAGTTAAACTGATTTGACCTGTGAAGCAGACAGTATCAGCCTTAAGGAATCCCCTCTAAGCATTAGACTGAACTGTGTGTGCACTGCCACTGATCACAATTCTGTACCCCTCCCCCCAATAATATTTGATGCAAATGGTTCTGTCAGCACTAACCAAATTAAAAAAAAATCCCTTAACCTCTATGCTTTAGCAGCTAGGTGGCATAGTGGATAGAACACCAACCCTGGAGTCAGGAAGACTTGAGTTCAAATCTGGCCTCAGATACCTCCTAGCTGTGTGACCCTGGGCAAGTCACTTTGCTTCAGTTTCCTTGTGTGTAAAATGAGCTGCAGAAGGAAATGGCAAACCTCTCCAGTGTCTTTGTCGAGAAAACCTCAAAATGGGTCACAAAGAATTGGACATGACTGAAATGACTGAACAACAACGATAACCTCTATAGTGCTCCTGAATTCAATTTCCTCATCTCTAAAATGGGAAGGTTGGATGAGATGACTTCTGAAATCCCTTCCATTTCTTTCTTTTTTTTTTTTTTAAGGCAATTGTGGTTAAGTGACTTGCCCAGGGTCACACAGCTAGTAAAGGTCAAGTGTTTGGTCTGAGGCCAGATTTGAACTCAAGTCCTCTTGACTTCAAGGTTGGTACTCTATCCACTGCGCCACCTAGCTGCCCCCTTCCAATTCTTTATCTATGATCCTAAAAACTAGAGTCCAAAAGTTCCTTTTTAGAAATGTCACCCATTCTGAGTCTCACAGATAATAGCTAGTATTTATATAGTGCCTACTAGGTACTAGGCTCTGTGCTAAGGATTTCACAAATATTATCTCATTTGATTCTTACAACAAACCTGAGAGGTAGATGCCCCATTTTAAAGGTGAGGAAACTGAGGTAAGTAAAAGTGAAGTGATTTGTCCAATAAACACCTAATAAGCGTCTGAGACCATATTTGAACTCAGGTCTTCCTGAGTTCAGGGACAGTGCTCTTTCCACTGTGGTGATACCCATTTTACAGATGAAAAAACTGAAGCCAAACAGGTGAAGTGACTGGCCCAGGGCCACAGAGATAGTAAGTGCCTAAGGCTGAATTTGAACTCAGATCCTACTGACTCTGGGTCCAGGATGCTATCTAATAGATTAGATAAGATATTTAATATTTCAGTTGACTTAGCTACAGTGTGGGTATGGTCATACTTTATTGCAGATTAATTGCAATGATATTTATGAAGTTGTACAGGTTCACATTCTAATAAAGGAAACAAATTCTGAAAAATAATCTGGTTTCAGTAAAAGCAGGAGATTCATGGCATCTGCATAATAACAGTAACAGCTAACACTTATAGAACACTTTAAGTTGGTAAAGGTGCTTTATATCTTAACTAATTTGATACTCACAACAACCCTGGGAGGTAAGTTATCCCCATTTTACAGATGAGGAAACTGAGGCAGACAGGTTAGGTGACTTACTCAGAGTTAAACAGCTAGTTAATATCTGAAACAGGATTTGAACTCATCTTCCAGATTCCAAATCTCTATCCACAACTACAACACCGACTTGCCTGCATGACATCTGGCTCTGAGTGCTTTCTCTTTGCCAATCCCCGTCTCTCACTGTTTTAAAAATGGAGCCTTCCCTTTGTTCCACATGCTCTCAACACTTACAGATACAATCCAGACACTATTAATTGGGGCTTGTTTGCATATTACATGATAAGTGTTCTTCAGTCATTCATGCATGTGTGCTCTCTAACTAGGTGATAAATGTCTTAATTAAGGAGCTGAGTCTTCCACGTTTCTGTATGGCCTTCCCATCTTCACCTCCCTCCTTCCCCAGCCAAGCCAACCTCTAATTCCTAATTCAGTCCTGGGCTAACAACAAGTACTAAGGATTGGTATTGACTGGGTTGGAAACTCGGAGAAATCTCTACAGACAGTGTCTGAGTCGTTACCAAGAGCAGGAGAACAGCATGATTCACCAGATTCCATAGCTCTCATTTCTATGCTTCAAGACTACATTCTGAGCATCATTGAAGCATTCTTCGCCTGTACAAATATCCCTCACTGACTTACCATAATCAGAGCAATGTGTCTCCCAGTGGCAACCTGAAAAACCAACAGCCTTGGCAATGAATAAAGTTATTCAGCTCAAGGATCTTGGCGGCACAACGATTCTAAGTATTCCAAAATCCAAATTTCCCCCAAACTGAATGGGGGGGGGGGTGGAATACAGATACACACACATTTCTGACAACTTCCAGTTCTGTTTGTGGTCCTGGGCAGGGGCTCCTCTCGTGCAGACAGGACTGTAAAACAAGCTGTTCTCTCCCCCGACTACTCAAGATTCCACCTCCACCTAGGGCAAGTGGCTTCTCCGAAATTGGGGTGTGGTTCCTTGCCAGTGCCAAGAAGTGAGCTTCAAGCCCTTTGCTGATTGAAGCTACTAGGATTTGTGGTGGGAAGGATCAGAGAAGGGACCTCCCAAGTCATCTAATCCAGTCCTTCGTTTTACAGGTAAGCAAATTGAGATCCAGAGAAGGAAAAGGACTTGTCCAGGGTCACACAGTAAAGAGCGGAGCTGAGGTTTAAACTCAAGTCTTCTGACTCCAGCCTTTCATGTGTTTTCTTTCATAGGTCTTTTCTGAAGACTTCTAACTTTGGAGTGGGTAGAAGCAGCTAGGAGGCACAGTTGATAGACAGCTGTGCCTGTATTCAGTATGACCTGAGTTCAAATCCGGCCTCAGACACTTATGAGCTGTGTGACCCTGGGTAAGTCACTTAACTTCTCTGTTTCCTCATTCGTATAATGGAGATAATAATAGCACCTACCTCCTAGATTTGTAAGGACCAAATGAGAGAATATGTGTAAAGTACTTTTAAACCTTTAAGTCTTATATAAATGATATCATTATGATGGTTATTCCATGTCACAGAAGAAAACAGTCATAGATAGCTGCCTGATTGTAGTTTATAGGCACAAATGCCATGGGTAGAGCTGGACCTTAGCTGTAGAATCAGAAGATAATACATTTAAGGTTAAAAGAGACATTAGACATCATTGAGTCAAACCCATTTTGTTTAAAGATGAGGAAACTGAGACCCAGAGAAGTTAAGTGACCTAGCTAGGGTCACATCCTTTGGCCATCATCTCATTCTCCCTCTCACTGGAACCTTGGACTCTGTCCCTGGGATGCCAGACTCTGCTGGGTGAGCATCCACCTTCCCTTGCCCCAGACTAAGCCATCTCCACACTATGCATTCTCATTCTCCTTTTTGGAACCCCTTTTATATGTTGTCTTCTTCCCCCATTGGAATGTAAGCTCCTTGAGGGCAGGGATTGCCCTTGCATACGAATCCTCTGTACTTAGCACAGTATATGGCTCATAGTAATCACTCAATAATCTATCTATCTATCTATCTATCTATCTATCTATCCTTCCAGCCACAAAGTGATTGACCTCACCATATGACCTGACAAGGACTTAGAATGGTAACATGAATAATCAAATAGAATCAAATAAAAAAAACCCCACCCAGAGACCAAGGAACATTCTCCTGAGAATGACCTGTTTCCTTCCCACCTTTGGGTCTTTGTTCATGTTGTTTCCTCCAGACAGGATGCCCTTATTCATAATCTATATCCTATGTTAAAATCCTGTCTATCCTTTAAAGCCCACATAAGCATGCCCCTTCTCCTAAAGCTTTCCTTGATCCTCTCAGGCAGGAACAATCCTTTTTATGGTCCCACGGTATTTTTTCTAGAGCACTCTTGGAACTTATCTCTTTCTGCCTTGCATCATAGTTATTTACGTACACTTCTTATCTTTCTTACTAGATTACAATTCAATTTCACAAATATTTATTAAGCTCCTGCTACGTACAAGAGCAGAGAAGCAGTTTGGTCTCGTGGATAGAAAACTGGCCTCAGAACCAAGAAAACCTAGGTTCAAAGCTTGTTTCTAACATATACTGACCATGAGACCCCCTTGGTAAGCCACTTAATTCTCGGAACTTTAGGCATCTAAGACTGATTGCAGAGAAGGTATTGACCTGTATATGTAGAGGAGAATTTCATCAACCAGGAACTCATCTTCACCCATGAAATCACAGGTATAGTCCCTATCCCTATTTTTATGTACAAGGGACTGTGCTAAGGTCTGAGTAAGTGTCAGAGGCAGCATTTTAACTCGGGTCTTCCTGACTCCAGGTCTGATACTAAGCAAAAACATGAATGGGAAAGCTTTAGCCAAAATAACTGCTAGAAAAGACTATGAATTTTACCTTCTCTGAGTTCCTAAGAGTTACAGACTCCTCAAAGAGATTCAACTCAAACATGATTCAAATTCACTTGCTTAGCTTCGACTCAGTATTATGTGCCAGGAGCACCAAAAGGAAGAAGAGATGATACAAAATCTTTTATGATGTATCAGAAAGATGATACAAAATGGCACCAACTCCATTCTGAAAGATTTTACTATGTACTAGATGAATGGCAGTAGGGGTATACCATGTACAAAGGGAAGTATAAGGTAGGGTATTGTATAATGGGACAAAGGCAGGCTTTGAGAAGGGAGAGCTTCCTTTCAGCTGGTGGCAGGAGGGAGGGCTGCAGGGAGGAGGTGGGCATTTGAGCTGAGACTTAAAGGAACAGAACTATTTCAGTAGATGAAGGTAAGGAGAGAGCATATTCCAGGCATGAGGAAATGTCCTGTGCAAATGCACAAATGTGGTGTGAAGAGATTGGGAGATAGCTAATAGTCTAATCTGGCTAGGATATAGAGTCTACGAAAGTAAGGAATAAGTTACATTTGGGCAGCAATCTAGGTAGATAGGCAAATACGTGCCCCTTCACACCAGGGACCATCTCTTATTCATTTTTTTATTACTAGCCCATAATAACAAGTAGAAGCTGAATTTGAGCCATATTTGAGTTGAATCTCTTTGAAGAGTCTGTAACTCTTACGAAGGGAGAGAAAGGGGCAGCTAGGTGGTGCAGTGGATAGAACACCAGCCCTGAAGTCAGGAGGACCTGAGTTCAAATCTGGCCTCAGACCAAACACTTGACACTTACTAGCTGTGTGACCCCGGGCAAGACACTTAATCCCAATTGCCTAAAAAAAAAAAGAAAAAAAGAAAAAAAAATGAAGTGAGAGAAGGTAAAATTCATAATTCTTTCTAGCAGTTGTTTTGGCTAAAGTTTTCCATTCACGCTTTCACTTAGCCTTGTGCTATGAGTACTGGGATGTGGAAGTGGTACAGTGTATAAAATATCCAGACCTGGAGTCTGGAAGACCTGAATTAAAATCTTGCTTCAAACACCTACTAGCTGTGAAACCTTGGGCAAGTCACTTATTAGAACTACAACAGTAGTTATCTCCCACAGATTCTTGTTAGAATCAAATGAGACAATATGTAAAAAGCACTTTGTAAACCCTAAAGCACAATATAAATGATAGCTATTGTTATTATCTTCCTTCCTTCTTTCCTTTTTTTCCCCTTCCTTCTTTCCTTCCTGGTGATCAGATTGGCAGATCAAGCTAGGAGTAATAACCCCAAAACACTGCAAGCCAATAATAATTCAAAAAGATCTTGCTTGATAGTTTAGAACTTTGGACTGAATCAAATAAGGTGAAATTTTATATAGATAAATGTAAAACCTTATATTTGAGTTAAAGAATTACTTAATAAGTACAAGATGTTAGATATCAGTGCATCTGAAAAAGATCTGGGGTTTTTAATGGACTACAAGCTCAATACACATCAAAGGCAAGAAAGCAAGTGTGATCTCAGGTTACATTGAAACACAGAGCTTGCAGGTATAATATAGGGTCATCCCACTGTACTCTGCCTAGGTCTAGGGTACTGTGTTCAATTCCGGGCACCACAGTTGAGGAATGACATGGGTAAGTTGGAGCATATATAGGAGACAGCAACCAAGATGATGAAGGACCTTCAAACCATCCCCTATGAGGGAGAATCTTTTGGAGGAATTGTGGAAAGTTATCCTGGAGAAGAGAAAGCTTGGGGTTAGGGAAGCAGGAAGCATGGGGATGAGATGCTAGCTTTCATCGAGTATTTGAAAGACTATCATGTGGAAGAAGGAATCGATTTGTTCTTCTTGGTCCCAGAGGACAGAAGTGGCAACAACCAGAAGCTGCAAAGAGGAAAATTTAGGCTTTGATGTAGCGAAAAACTTCCTAGCAATTAGAGCTGTATAACAGTGTAATGGGCTGTTTGGGGAAGTAGTGAGTTCTGCCTCACTGGAGGTATTTAAGGATGGAGGCATTAAAGCTGGATGATGGCTCTTCAGGTGTGTTACAGAGGAATTCTCATCCATTTGAGAGTTGGATGAGGTGACCGCTGAGGTCCCTTCCAACTCTGAAATTCTGCAAAGTTAGAGTTTCACACATGTTAAAAAATAAGAAAATACATATATATGCATATATATTACATATAAGAGATGAATATATATAGTATATATAAAATAAGAGAATAAACTATGTTTTATATATATATATATAATAAGAGAATGGACTTGTATACACCACTATATGTATGCATATATGCATGTATGTATATATGTGTGTGTGTGTGTGTGTGTATTAATAGATTGACAGATAGATAGCACTGATATTAACATATATCCCTATTTGGATTTGCCATTTCTTGTCAATACCAGTAGGTATGAATATATAGTTTAGATTATTCACCTGGTAGTCAACAGAAATATACATTCAACTCATGTTTTATCTCACATTTATATACATGCTCTCAGAGCTGAGCCAGGATGGAAAGAGGCATGATAGCCCTATGAGTAGTATCAGTATTACCATCTCCATTTTACAAATGAGAAAATTGAGACCCAGAGAGGTTAAATAATTTGTCCAAGGATACACAGCAGGTATTGACACAGCTAGCTCTCCAACCCAAGCCTACTGATTCAAAAACAAAACAAAACAAAATCTTTTTTTTTTTGGATCAGCCAAGCCCCAGTAAAATATGTGCTGTTGTGGGTGAATGCTGATACAAAACAGGTGGTATAAACAAAGATAAGCAGTAAAGATGGCTCTTTTTCCTCGAATAACTCTAAAACTTATTAATAGCCACTGTTTAATTTAAGCTTTGCTCCAAAGTTCTTTTAACTTATGGAAATTTGTCTCTGAAAAAGTTTTAGCGGTGTTAATTAACTTGTTCATTAGTCTTTTATTAGACTCCATGTCAGGTTTAGATTACTGAGCCCACAGGGTGCTACCACACACACACACACACACACACACACACACACACACACACACAGAGAGAGAGAGAGAGAGAGAGAGAGAGAGAGAGAGAGAGAGAGAGAAATGATGGAGAAGGAAACCTTGGGATGTATTCATACAATGAGTGCTGGCTGCGTCTTCTCAGGGTAAGCTCTTCAGGGAAATCACATGCAAGGGATGCTCAACTTTTTAATTAATGGAGTTTGTAATACAGGGCTGCCTATGAAAGCACTCCTGAACCAAACCATAGAAGGCATGATCAGGAGTCTCTAACTGGAAATGAAAGACATTGTTGGCCATGATTCCTGTGCTGTACTGGAAATTCAAGGTAAGGTCAAACCATCTGATAATAATGATGTCAATAAGCTAATAATATTACTATTGCTTCATATCTGTATGACACCTAACAGTTTATAAAGTGCTTTCACTTTTATATACATTATCTTGCCTGATCCTCACAGCAATCTTGTGGGGCAGATGGGACAGGGTTTATTATTCGTACTTAGCAGATGAGAAAACTGAGTCTTGAAGAGGTGTGGTGACTTTACCAAAGTCACAAAGGTAGTCAGTTGCATGGACAGGACACAAACTTAAAGGCAAGTAGGTGGTGCAGTGGTCAGAGAGTTAGACCTAGAGTCAGAAAGATCTGAGGTCAAATCCAGTCTCAGACACCTAAGTCATTTGCCTCTGTTTCCTCAACTGTAAAATGGGGATGATAATGGCACCTACCTCAGGGTTGTTGTGAGGATCAAATGAGATATGATTTGTAAAGCACTCAGCATAATGCTGAGCACATAGTAGGTGCTTAATAAAAAAAAACAACATCAAGCACTAAACATGTCACTTTGCTATTTCATTCTTATCACTGATCCCCAGAAAGTAAGCCATGCTCCTCCTCCTCCAATCAGTCAATCAACAAGCATTTATTAAGAACCTTCTAGGTGCCAGATCCTGGCCTAGACACTAGAGGAAGGGAACAAACATTTATTAAGTGCCTACTATGTGCCAGGCACTTTATAAATATTATCTCATTTGATCCAGGCATAAAAAGACAAAAGCAAAAATAGTTCCTGATCTCAAGGAGCTTATATTCTCTAAGGGAGACATATACACAAACATCTTGCTGCAAAATACATGCAAAATAAACACACGGGCAATATTTTGAAGGGGAAGGCCCTTGATAAAACAAATGAACAAAACAAACCAACCTATGGCAACAGCCACAGTCTCCATCACAGTCTTCCTAGCATGAGAAGGAAAGCATCACCTACCTGAGATGCATCCTGGGGGAAAACAGCATCAAAGGCAAACATCTTGGGTGGAACCTGGTTGCCTCTCTTTTGGAAGGCATTCTGCCCTCCACAAGTCAAGGGGTCATAGAGTGTGATTTGCTTCTTCCTTGGATCCACCTTCAAAAAGGAACTGGATTCTGAGGTGTCCCTGGCAAGGGTGGAGCAGATGCGAACCATGACCTTCACCTAAGAAGAAACACACAGAAAGGAATTTTGGAGGAAGTTTGGATTAAGGGAGCCAGATAGTTCATGGTGGAAGAATCCCCATATACTATATCGCTGAGGGTTTCTGTTGTCCTTGGATTTTCCAATGATAAATTATAATGAACTTCACCATGTATTAGGAATATAATCCTCAATGGCCATGGGAGGAAAAAAATAATATATTTATAATTACCAGGTAGCACATGTTGATGTCTCTATTACTTTGATACAGAGGTGGTACATCACTTTCTTTGTTTTACTATTAATGTAAATTGAAAATTAACTGTACCCTGGTGGCCCAATTAAGTAGATGAAAAGGTAATCTGGGCTGCCACGCTCTCAGGGCCGGTGTGGCTCCCATGAAACTTGAAGATCAATAAACCCAGCACATAAAAGTTAGCTCTGTAATTTACTCCTTGCTTGCTCACATCAGGGCTCTTACAGACAAAACCCACAGTTATTAGTGTCATCATTAACGGGCTGTGAAATGGCCTGGTTTTAGTGGTCAGCATTTGAAATGTGCTCAGAGGACCAGCAATAATAAAAAAACTTGTTTGAAATATGGTATTTTAGGATCCATTAGATAAGTGTGTAATGAGTGGTTATTTTCAGAACCAGGCTTCTCTCTATTGGAAATGGGAGATGGAATTTGCCTTTAACCCAATTTTAGTAGTTTAGCTTGAAAGGACTTTAAAGGTCAACTGGTTCAGCTCCTTCATTTTACAGATGAGAAACAAAAGATTGCAGGGGTTAAGTGACTTTTCTAAGGTCACATGTCTAGTCAATGACAGAACCTGGAACCAGATTCCCAACACTCAGCCCCAAGACCTTTCTGCCTGATTACAATGCTTTCCCAAATAGCTGGAGGACCCCATTATGTAGGCTAGGAATGACAACTATCTCTCATAGAATGACAGAACTTCAGTCAAGAAGCTAGCCTTAAGAGGCCATCTAGTTTGACCCCTACCTGATCAGGCCTCCCTTCTTCAATGTCCCTTAAAATTGGTTATATATTCTTGAAGACCGCCAATGATGGAGAAGCCCCTGCCTCCTGGGGCAGCCCACCCTACCCCACCTCCAGATTGTTCTAATTGTTAGGAAGTTTTCCCATCTACGGAACTATAATTTGCCTCAAGAGGGAAATCTCTGAATACAGTCCTTCAGAAAGTGGCTAGCTGAAGTAAACTGACAATAGGCTAACAAACACACAGATTTAATACTTAAAAAGTCATCTACAAGTGGCTTCCAATGCTCTCAACCATCACATATATCCTAACAGAAAGCAAGAGGAGGCAAAGACAGATAGAGTTTGGCCCCTATCTAGTCTATCATCTTACTGTGCCAACGTAACTCCCATCCCAAGGGAGTTGGAGAGGGGACACTGGGAAGGATGCTAGAAGCCTTGGCTTTAGGGCCAAATTAAAATTACTCCCCAAATGACTGCCAACACATGTGCTAAAGCCTTCTGTTCCCCCACCTTTGGTTATAGAAAGATTTGGGTTGGTAGGGCTTATGCTATAATATAGAAAGAAAGAAAGAAAGAAAGAAAGAAAGAAAGAAAGAAAGAAAGAAAGAAAGAAAGAAAGAAAGAAAGAAAGAAAGAAAGAAAGAAAGAAAGAAAGAAGGAAGGAAAGAAGGAAAGAAGGAAGGAAAGAAGGAAGGAAAGAAGGAAAGAAAGAAGGAAAGAAAGAAAAAGAAAGAAAGAAAGAAAGAAAGAAAGAAAGAAAGAAAGAAAGAAAGAAGGAAAGAAGGAAGGAAGAAAGGAAGGAAGGAAGGAAGGAAGAAAGAAAGAAAGAAAGAAAGAAGGAAGGAAAGAAAGAAAGAAGGAAAGAAGGAAGGAAAAAAGAAAGAAAGAAAGAAAGAAAGGAAGGAAGGAAGGAAGGAAGAAAGAAAGAAAAGAAGGAAGGAAGAAGGAAAGAAAGAAATGAAAGAAAGGAGAAAGGAAGAAGAGAAACAAACAGAAGGCTTGACTTCTGTCCTTATTTTTGTTTCAACTTTCTTCCTATGCTCTAATTAAATGAAACAAAAAAACTCATTTTGCATAGTAGTATTTCCTGCCACTCTATTTCTGGAATGGAAAGGACCAAATGACAATTCTCTTGAATTCAGTTTTTTTTCATGGGCACAGATAAAGAATGGAGGTAATAGTAAGACGAGTAAGAAGGGAATTATAATGGCAATTCTTCAGTGGAAAATAAAAGAGCTTCAAAAGTATAGCAAATTCAAATGGTGTTTTTCCCCTGCTTCTATATTCTCTCTAAAATAGAAGTTAATTTTGTTTGTGTCATGGACTCCACTGCAATCTGATGAAGCCTTTGGAACCCTTCTCAGAATATTTTTTTTAAATTCATAATATAAGGAAATGATAAATTTCAGTTAGAGGCTAATGAAAATAAAGATATAATTTTCCCCCAAGCAAGATCACATCAGACCTCCTGAAATCTATCTATGGACCCTAGGAACCTCTGCTCTACATATAGAACTGTGCCCAAAAGGCCATAAGACTGTGCATACTCTTTGATCTAGTATTACCACTGTTAGGTCTATATCCCAAAGAAATCTTTTTTAAAAATGTGAGGGGGTGGGGGAAGCCCTATTTGTATAAAAATATTTATTGCGGCTCTTTTTTTGTAGTGGCTAATAATTGGAAATCAAGGAGATGCTCATCAATTGGGAAATGGCTGAACAAGTTGTGGTATATGATTGTGATGGAATATTATTGTGCTGTAAGAAATGACAAGCAGAATGATTTCAGAAAAACTTGGAAAGACTTAACATGATCTGATGCTAAGTGAAGTGAGCAGAACCAGAAGATTGTACACAGCAACCACAATATTGTAATGATGAAGAACTGTGAATGACTTAGCTCTTGTTGGCAACATAATGATCCAAAACAGTATCAAAGGACTAATGATGAAACATGCTATCCTTCTCCAGAGAAAGAACTGATGCTGTCTAAATACAGACCAAAGCATACTATTTTTCACTTTCTTTTTTTTTCTTTTTTGTTTGAGTCTTCTTGTACAAAATGACTAATATGGAAATGTTTTACATGACTGCACATGTATTACCTATATCAGATTGCTTACAGTCTCAGGGAGGGGGGAGAGTAAAGAGAGAGGGAGTGGTAGAATCTGGAATTCAAAACTTCTTAAAAAATTGTTAAAAATTATTTTAACATGTAATAGGGAAAAATAAATTTAAAAAAAAGAACCTCTGCTCTAAAGAGTTCTGTCATTAGATATAGATGCCAGGACCCGAAGAATGAGGCATTGGCTCTAAAGTTCAATGTTATTCATATTCTCCCTCTCTCTCCCCTCCCTTTTTTCCTCCCTGCCCCCTTACACATGCATCATTTGCAAGACATTACTTACTTAAAGAGTAAATACACTTGAACTGGGTACCACCCTTTCGTAGAAACCTGAGTTTAGGAACATAGCAAAAAGAGGGAAGAGACCAATGGGACGCGAGATTTTTGATTCTAGATGCAGGATATAAGTGTTCATGGCAAAGAAGCTCCTTATCCTCTCCTGGGTCTTACAGCTACGGCTTCCAGGAAGCAGGGTGAAATGGATCATGAGGAACAGCCTCTTAGACACTTGACTTTCATCTATTAAACTATACCTAAGATGTGATGGTTCCCTGCCCTGTGAGTAGCACTTTAACTGTTCAAGTCCAAATCAAGATCATATACGTCTCCCATAGATAACATTCCATCTCCCTGAAGCTCTGTGCTTTTACAGTTGGTCCCCCCGCATCTAGAATGCCTCCCTCATCTCCACCGCCTAGAACCCTAGTGCTCAGGAGCCACCTGTTAATCATGGCCTTTTTTCTCATCCTCTCCATGGTCTAGCCTCCTCACTCTGCCTCACACATGACAGCTAGTCCAGCTACTGGCACATTTTGTAGACTGATCTTTCTCATCTTTCTCTCCTTATTTGGTTGTTCATCGTCTGTCCTTCTTGAGATGATCTTGTTTAACCTTTCATAGGTTGGGAATTTATCTACATCAAAGTTGTATCCCCCCAAGAGAATGTAAATTCCTTGAGAACAGAGACTGTTTCATTCCCCCCCCCCCCGTATTCCCATACTACAGGCACTTTTAATAAAGGTCTGTTGAATTGGATTGAATTGAACCAAATCTTTCTACTGCCACTCTCACTGTCAGGTTTCTATGACATGGTTTTAGGGGGATAGGCCTTCCTATCAATGGGGCTTCTGCCACAGGGAGGGAGACTGGGACAGAGACACTATGGTACAATGGTTAGAGAGCTGGTACTCCATAGGTTGAGATACACAGCTGAATGGGACTGTAGAGGACAGGCCGGCCAACCCCCTCATTTTATGAGAAAACAGATCTAGAAAGGTTAAGTGACTTGCTCAAAGGTCACAAAGATAAACCTCAGAGGTGGTATTGGAGCTTTGGTCTTCTGACCCCAGCACTCATGCCACTGTCGCACAATGCCTGAACTTGACAAGGATCCTGTTAATAAAATACTGTCCAACATACATAGTCAGTTCCTAACACAGTGAATTAAGATTCTGTTTACCTTCCATTCTGGGCATTGTTTTTTGTCTCAGAGTTTTTACAGCTCTATTATCAAAGGCGTATTAATTTCTCCCGGTTTACAACAGAAGCATGTACACCAGTGGCCGCCTTTGGTGTGTACTCTCCTCCTGGAGGCTCAATGTAAGCAGATTCTCCAGGCCTGATTACAAAGGCTGGAAGTGGAGATGCTGCTACAACCCCAGCAGAATCGATGGAAGCACATGGTCCATCACACTGCGATTTTCACAATTTCACATGTAATTTCTGGGTAACCAGAGGTGCTGAATTTAAAGTTTGAGCTGAGCTGTGCAGAGTTACAATAGGAAGGAGGCAGGAAAGGGTCTGAATTAGTGATTCACTGGGTTAGGAACATAGCTCCTGCATTTTAATGAAGTGCCTAGGCCATAGTTGCTGGTCTGGCTAAGGGAGATACACAGCTCCTTTAAAACCAACTGAACCCCGGGGCTGGGAGAAATGTCATACTTCGTTCTTTTCTTTGCAATTCATTTAAATAAATGGAGATTTTTTTTTCCTCTTTAAGGGAAGGAAATTGAGTTTTTTTGCCTCACTTCCTTTTTGTCATTATGCCTTTAGTCCAACACTCCACTTCCTGACTAATCCCCTGTAATTAAAGGGCTTAGGAGACACCTCTTGTGATCAAGGAGGCCACTTGCTCCTTCTGCCAGAAGTTCTCAATCAAGTGACAATAACTGCTCAAGTTCTTGGCAGTATCACCTTTACCCCTTCTTTTCATGGCTCCTACAAGAGGAGATAACAAAAAAGAATAGCCCCAAGATGTTCATAAAACATATTTACAAGTTTAGGACCAGCAGAGTCAGGAAGATGACCTGTCTTATTGTTATTTCCATTCTTCTTCTACTCGGAGAGACCCAATAGAAGTGGAAGATGGGAGGGTAGAGCAAAAAACCTACACACCTATCAAAGACAGTGGAAGAGAGATAAGTGCCCAGAGGCCCTGTTACAAGAGGAAGCAGATAAGCATTTCCTCCACCTAGACTTCTATTGGTGAGACCCCATTTTGGGCCTTATTTATCTAATTATTCAGTGTGGACAAGGCCAGACAGCTGTTGCTTTGAGCAGTGTGGCTCTTTTTCTGCTCTGCTCATTCATCCTTCTGGTCTGCATCACAGCACTGGGAGCGGAACGTGTTGTGGTACATTCATAGCATAAAAGGCAATGGTCATGCTATGGAAGCTGTATGAGCACTCCATCAAAGTAATGGCTGCTCCAGAGTGCAGGGACAGCCTTATTTTAGGCTAATGAAGAGTGGGCTCTATGACTGCTTGCTGTTGCTGCTGTAAATAATAAATGGGGGGGAGAGATGCCGGTCTCAACTGAGGTATGAGCCATAATGACCTAATGCAAACTTGAATTTGTTTGCTCCTAATTCCATCCAACAGGCATTGTTCTGAAGGCTCTCTTCAATACTAACAAGCTCAGGAGAGTTTCTGGTAAATTTTATCATGGAAAGATGGTAGGCCTCAGAGTCAAAGAAGACTGAAATCAAATCCTGCCTTTGACAAGATACTAACTTGTTGACCATAGGCTAATCACTTAATTTCTCAGGGCTTTAGACAACTCTCTAAGACTATAAGTTACTGAAGAATTGATCTACATCAGGGAACTTCCAACCCAAAGGGAATATTCCACAGATAAAATTATAAATTGTGACCACCCCCAAATTAGACTCTCCCAAATTACAGAAGAACATTTTGGAAGATGCCAAAATGAATAAGTAGTGGAAACAGAGATATATTAAGTATGTCCATATCATGCAGTTGTGAAAAGTAAACAAAATGAGCCTGACAATGATCTACCACTTAAAGAAGGACAGAATTTTAGAGCTAGAAGGAACCTTGGATACCACATATTATAATCCAACCTTCAGAGTATGTTTTAAAATACAGAAACACAAAATTAGACTGAATCAAGGAAAGGAAAGTCAAGAAGAATAGGGAACCAGCTACGTGGTACAGTGCATACAGTACCAGCCCTAGAGTCAGGAGGACCCGAGTTCAAATCCAGCCTCAGACACTTACTGGCTGTGTGACCCTAGGAAGTCACTTAACCCCGATTACCTCCCCCCCAACTCCAGAAAGAAGAAGAATAGGGAATGGACCCCTGGTTTCATTCATATAGGGAACTGCCAGGTGAGCAAAGTCACTCTACCACTGCAGGTTGTCAATTATCTTTGCAACTTATAAGCTTCGAGTTATAAACAAGAGATTAAGTAACTATGTTCAAGTCACACAGCTAGCATATGTCAGAGGCAGGATGTGAACCGAGGACTTCCTGACTTTGAAGGCAACTCTGCTTCACTACATCATCTACAGCCTCTCTTGGAGACAGAAATACAGAGGTTCAAACACCAGACATCACCTTGGTCAGCATACTTAATCAGTTGGTTTTGGTTTCTTCATCTGTGAAAGGTGCAGGGGAGTAATAATAATAACAATAATTATTATAACAATAATAATACCATAACTTCATTTTTTCTTTCTTTTTATCCCCAGTGGCTAGCACAGTGCCAAGCAAAGAACACACACTTGGTAATAAGTGCATACTGTTTGATTAAAACTCCTACCTCACAGGGTTCTCATGAGGAAAGAGCCTCATAAGTCTGAGAATGCTATGGAAATGTGAGTAGGGCTTGCAGTTATTAGTTTCTGGGCATAAAAACAGGCAATGGCATTCACATGTGGATTTTAGACTATATACCAAGGTTCTAATTCATCTCTGGAGCTAAAAATGTAGAGCCACGAGGATTTGAGGCATCTGTTCCTATACAGAATGAACACAGGAAATCTAGGCTGCTTCTCCACCTACCTCCCCTCTGTCTCCTTCACAGTTTCCTCATCTTCTCCCCACCTGTCCAATGCAAATATTCTTCCTCAAGGCTCTGTTTGCCTTCAGCCCACTTCTCTCTCTACAATTTTCTCTCTTGGTGATCTCACCCACTCCTACAACTTCAATGAATACCTCTTTGAGCATGATTCCCAGATCTATCTCCAGTTCCAAATTCCTATGTGCCTTCTGGACACTGGATATCTCATTAGAACTTTCAATTCAACAATTCTGAAATCAACCTCTCTCACACCTCTCTACCCAACCTACTCCTCCTAACTCAATAATTTCTGCTAATTATACTGAAAATTTCCGGGTCCCCAGTTCCAGACTTTAGAAACATCTTTGCCTCTGTCTTCTTCTTTGCCCTCCTCATCCAAACATTTACTTGATTCAATTCACATTTATCTCTGTCCTAGGCTACATGTGCTCCAGGTTCCACCTCCAACCCAGAACTCAAGCTCCCACATACACGGCCCTATCTAGGCTTCTGATAAGTGAGTATTCACCTTATTTTGCCCAGACTCACTATGCTACCTCTATGCTACCTATACCAACCTCTGCTTTCCAAGTCAGTTTCTGAGATCAGTAATCAACTCAACCTTACCATTTTTGGAAAGGACTATTCCTCCTTTCCCTGTCCAAAACACTCCTCCCTAAAAAGCTGAACAAGTTGTAGTATGATTGTGATAGAAAACTACTGTGCTATAAGAAATGATGAGTTCAATGATTTTAGAAAAACATGGACAGACTTGCACAAAATAATGAAGAGTAAAATTAGCAGAACCAAGAGAACATTATATATAATAGCAATGATATTATTTTAAGAACAACTTTGAGTGAATAAGCCATTTTGACTATTATAAATACCCAAATTAAGTATAAAGGACATAAGAAGGAAGACACAATCTGCACCTAGAGAAAGAACTGATAGAAGTATGTATAGAATGATTACACACATGTGTGCGCACACCTATTTGTACCTAATGGTAGCCATATCTAAGGCTGGAGTGGGGCAGAGGGGAAGGTGAAGGAGAGGAAAGAAAAAAAAGAAAGAAGTTATACAATAACTTTATTATATATTTAAAAGGAATAGCAAGTTGTACATAATAGATCTGCAGTTTTGTGTACAAATCATATTTTTTCCATTCTACTACGTAATAGAAATGCTTGTTTTATTTCTTAAGTTCAGAATAAAATGATATTAAAAAACAAAACACTCCTCCCTGGCCACCACTGTGTGTATTGTTTTCCTCTATTAGAACGTAAGATCCTCGAAGTCAGGAACTATCTTGCATGCTTGTATTTGTATTTGTATGCCTAGTGCTTTGCATGGTGCCTGGCATGTGGTAAGGGCTTAATTAATGTTCAATCATTCATAAAAGCATAGATTCATTAATTCAAAATCTTTTACATTCAACCTTTCCTTTCTATTCCAAATGATACCACTCCATTTTGGTCCTTTATTACTACTCCCCTAGACTGGTCCTAATTAATTTTCCCACCTCCAATCTAAATGTTGCTGCCAAATTAGTCTTCCTAAAGAATAACTGTAATCACATCACTTCCCAACTCAAAAAAAAAAAAAAATCAGTGATTCCCACTACTTAGTAAAGCCTCCCATGATCTCTCAGAATTGCTTTCTCTTGTCTTTGAACTCTTACTTCAGCCTTGTTTCTACCTCTTAATTGAGCATGGCATAGTGGTTACACTCTTGGACCTTGAGATGAAAGACCTAGGTTCAAATCTTACCTTTGATACTTACTAGCTATGTAACCATGGCAAGTCATTTAACCTCTATGAACTTCAATTTCTTATCTGTAAAATGGATATAATACCTGAGGTACTACATCACAGGACTGTTGTAAAGCTCAAATGGAATATGCATTTAGAGTGCTTTCCAAGCTTTAAGACACTATCAAAATTTAAGTTATCATAACTTTATGTTATATTTGTCCATACGTGTGCACATTATACATTATCAAATGAGATATTTGTAAAGTGTTAGCACAATGTAGTGCAATAGGCAAATAGTATGCACTTAATAAATGCTTGTTCCCTCCTGTCCCCGCCCCCCAGAAGACTGTAAGTTCCTTAGGACCAGAGACAGCAACTTCCTCAGGACCAGAGACAGCAACTTCCTCAACCTCTTTATCCCTCATAATACCTAGCACACTGTAGGCTTTTTATAAACATTTGATGGATGAATGTGACTAGAACATTTTCCCTATTCATCTCACTGGGAGACTTTGGCTCGTCAGAGATGTCAGGGGATGAGCTCATCTTGTAAATAATGAGCAGCAATGACATCAGTCAGGGAAGATTTACATTATTAAATGCCTAAGCTGGGAAAGGTGACAAGTAGCAACACAATAAAACTAAGTGAGAGAACACATGTGTGGGGACCAGGAAATGGAGCCTAGTAATGATATTCACTCAATAAAGGAGGGCTTTGGGGAGGGGAGAGGGAGACAAACAACCCTAGGGCCCCAGATCACAAGACATCTGTCACAGGGGGAGCCAGGTGCTGGAGAGAGTGGTTGCAGGGAGACAGCAGGAAGCCAAAGACAGGGTATTTCCAGAGGAGGCACTGCCCGTAACGTGGGCAGTACATTGGCCACCTGAACTCCTAGCACTAAGTGAGAAACTCTAAGACATGGTGACCAGGTTTTTAGGGAAAAGCAAAATGTTTTCTGCAGGGAATGATATGCAGAGTCAATGAGGTCTCTTCAAATGAGGCCTCATTATTTTTTTAAAAGTGAGTTTGTATTGAAATCTTTCATTTCTCATCATCTATATTTGCCAATATATCCCTCTTTCCTACTTGTCCCAGAGAATCATCCCTTAAAGCAAAGAACAATAAAGAGGCAAAGTAGCAGCAAAACTAAGCAACATTTTGAAAAAGTCTGACATTACTTACATTGTTCCACACCCAGATTCCCACTTAGACAAAGAAGAGGGAAGGGAGGGGAGAGGAGGTATCTTCTCATGTAAAAAAGGCCCCATTTAAACATCACATTGCATTAGGAAGCTTGGCTTATGATTCTCAAGGAATTTACAGACATTCAGAATACATGAGGATCTGTACAGGACAATCCACACCTTCCTAGAGGACCCTTTCCCATGTTTAATAGCTCTCTTTGTCTGAATGTCTCCCTTTTTTTTTTCTTAACCTAAATCCATTGTACTCTAATTTGGTTCCTTTGCTTGGCCTCTTCAATGCATGAGTTGGTGAGAATCTCCAATAGAATAATAATAGCTCACATTTCTATAGCTTTCCCCATGGGAGTCCTGTGAGGGCAGTAGAACAAGTATGATTAGCCCTCTTTTTCATGTGAAGAAACTAAGTCTCAGCTTAAGCCCAGAGTAACAAGTCTCAGTCCCTGGTGTCCTGGGTACCCAAGCACAAATCCAGCATCCTTTTCATTACACCATGACATCTCTCTATACAACAACCAGGAACCTTTATGAAGGTAGTGCAGAAAGCCTTATAGACATCTTCCTAATTGCTACAGCAACTCCATGAGATGAGTAAGAAAGAAACTGTTATTCTCATTTCATAGGAAGAAAGCTAAGACACCAATTATCTGCTCACCTAAGGTCACACAGCAAATGCTGACCCACAATGAGGGCCTAGGTTTTCTAACTTCCAAGTCAGGCTTTTTCCAGTGACTATGAGACCTCAGTTTCCTCATCAGTAAAATGAGCTAGACAAAGAAATGGCAAACCATTCCAGTATCTTTGCCAAGAAAACCACAAATGGGATCAGGAAGAGTAGGACAGGCCATGAACAACAAAGAATAGGACCTCAATTAATCCAATCCAATCCAACCCAACTCAACCCAATTTAATGCACTAAGCAAGTTTTAAGCTCCTTTGGTAGGTCATGCTCTGTCCTAGGTGCTGTGTCTACAAAGACAAAAACATAACAGTGTCTGCCCTCAAGGAGTTTATATTCTCCTGTGAGGGTGGAAGAGGTAGAGTGTGGATTGCTTGGCTTTAAATGGTGGATGAAGCAAAGACTCATGGGACAATAAGATTTAAGGCTTTTTATCCAGATAGCTGCTGTTTGTATTAGTGTGTGTGTATATGTGAGTTATTTTAACCAGTTGAATTGATATGATTAGAAATGGAAACAGTCACTCCGAAGGTAAAATAGCAAGGAAGGGAACTGCCAGCACATCTTTTAAATGAGGATTCCTGCAAATGCACTCAATTTTTATTTTAGCACTTATTGTTAATAAAGTGTCAATTTATGGCTATAACTCACTCACTCGTTCAGATTGGACAGAGCTGCCTTCCTTAAAGAGGGGAATGCTATGAAAATGCTGTATCTGCAAGTATAGATTCTGTCTACCACCAGTGAGATGCTGCAGGAATAGAATGATGACAGAATTCAGATGGAGTAGATTTTAAAGTGCTCATTTTACTATTAGATAGGCAAAACCAATGGCCCAGGATGCTCTCAAAGCCTCTGGGTTCACACTCATAGGGTCCTAACTCCTAACCCTTTTGCTGATCCCAAAAGGGCAATTTTCTCTCTTTGACTCATTGTGTCTCAACTCAGAATTTACTCTGGAACAATGTCTAAATATAGTTTAGATATAACTTTATATTCCCATGTATATTATAGGTAAAGGGTGTCTCCAGATCCCCTACAAGCATTCAAGGTAACAATACAATTAAGTGGTATGAGTTTGCTGAAGACTCATTTTGTTGTTGTTGTTGTTCATTCCTGTCCAACTCTTCATGACCCCATTTGGGATTTTCTTTGCAGAGATATTGCAGTGGCTTGCCATTTCCCTCTCTAGCTCATTTTATAGATGAGGAAACCGAGGCAAACAAGGTTAAGTGATTTTCCCAGGGTCACAAAACTAGTAAGTGTCTGAGGCTAGATTTGAACTCAGGAAGAGGAGTCTTCTTGATTTCAGGCCTAACACTCTATCCACCAGGGCTACCTAGCTTCCCTTAAGACTCATAGAAGCCTATAAAGAGATAACAACAACAAAAGTCCACAAAGCTCTCAAAGAGCTCAAAAACTCCTCCCAAAAGGCAATCATGTGGGAGGACTGGTGAACGTGAAATGCCCGTTCCCAGTGAAACTGCACTGCCTAAATCACTCACTAATAATAAGAGATAACAAGGTCTCTAGAACACAGGTACTTTCACTAGGCATGGGGGTCACTTTCTATCTCTGAGAAGCACTCTGCTTAGGAAATCCTTTTTGGTCTCTAGAAGGTCAAGCCTCCAAACTGTGAAATTGAGGAATTTTCACACTAGGTGTTACTCATGAGGGAATCCCCCAAACTGGTGTTAAGCTGTTTCCAAGGAGACTGAAATCCTGGGAGGCTAGGATTCAGACACATTGTGCCTGATCTCCTCTCTTGAGCCAAGCTGACACAAATGTCTGCTTCTGCCATGTACTGGGTTAGAATTCAGGGGTGAATCCACTCCCTCTGAGGCCTCCTGTCTCTGAAAAAGTTCAGGAAGCTCTGAGCAATCAATTGCATGTGACTCCCATGTGTTTGTCCCAAGGCAAGTTTCTACCTCCCTTATCATCAGCAACTGCCTTCACCCTCCACCTAAAGATGTATCTCCTCTACTAGATTTCGGTTTGACCTGTAAATAGGTAAAAATGAAAAGGAGTTCAAGAAAGCCTGAGTTGGTTTTTCATCTCACTTGTTCAGGCCCTCAAAAAAAGGGGAGGTTTGTCTAACAAATCCTCATCCTTTTGTGTTCTAGCCAACAATCTTGGAGGCAGCCTCAGTCACCGAAAACCACTAAAGCCGTCTGAGTCTTTTAAACCAGGCACTAATGAGCACATTCACACTCCTCATGAGGAGATGGACCTCCCTGATCCCACAATAAAAGATCATCATGCCCTATAAATCCATCAAATCGAATGTACTTTCCATGTCTTGACAGAGAAATGAAGGACTCGAGGTGAAGAATGAGACATATGCTTTTGGACGTGGTCAATGAGGAAATGTGTTTTGTTTGACTTGCATATTTATTACAAGGTTTTTGTTTTTCTTTTTTCAATGGGAGATGTAAAAAAATGCTTATTAATTGAAAAAATTAGAAATAAGTTATTATTTACATAGTGCCTTAAGATTTGCAAAGTCTTTTACAAATGTTATCTTATTTTGTCTTCACAGCAACCCTAGGAGGTAGGTACTATTACTCTCCTCATTTCACAGATGAGGAAACTGAGGCAGACAGAGATTTAGATGACTTGCCTAGGGTCATTCAGTGAGTTCTCATGGACAAATTTGACCACTAGTCTTCCTGACTCCATATCCAGTGCTCTATTCACTGTATTATCTACCTATCTCATCATATGAAAAAAGGGACATGGAGTCTTGAGGCCCTAAAAGAGTAGAATAAGCAGACAACTGCAAAATAAAAAGAATTTGAGGCGAATAAAAAGGCGGAAGACTCAGTGAGGAGTAAAATGTAACTGTGCAAAAGGTGGTAGAGAATTTAAATATGTCTGTCTTCCTTAATGTAGGATGCTGGGGCTTCTTACCAAAACCAGAATATTCTTGGTAGTTTAAAATACTCTTATCTACTATACTCAGCTAATTCCCCCACCCCAGTATTTTCATTTTAAAAGAGGGATGCAATCAGAGAGAAAGATTTAAGGTGGAATGTTGCCAATTTTTTGAGCCTGATGTGCTGTATGAGACTGTCACTATTAACTGAGACTTACACATCCATTTATCAAAGGGCACTGATAAAGTTGCCCATTGACAAAGTTAATTACAACTACATTCCAGAGCTAATACAATTTCTCCCATCCTTCAGTAATTCCTCATATTCTTTAAAAGTGCTACTCAGACTGGTCCAACCCTTCTGGAAAATAATTTGGAACTATGACCAAAGTGATATGAAAGTGTGCATACCCTTACACCCAGCAATACCACTACTAGGTCCATATCCCAAAGAGATTTTTTAAAAAAGGAAAAAGACTTATATGTATAAAAATATTTATAGCAGCTCTTTTTCTGTTAGCAAAGAATTGGAAATTGAGGAGATGCTTATCAATTGAGGAACAGATGAACAAATTGTGGCATATGATTGTGATGGAGTACTATTGTGTTACAAGGAATGATGAGGTGGTGGTTTCAGGAAGAAAAAAAACATATATGGCAAGACCTATATGAAGTGATGCAAAGTAAAGTAAGAAGAACCCAGGAGATCATTTTACACAGTGACAGCAATGCTATAATGATGATCAACTGTGAAAGACTTGGCTACTCTGATCAATACAATGATCCAAGACAATTCCAAAGGACTCATGATGAATAAATGCTATCCACCTCCAGAGAGAGAATTGATGGATTCTGAGTGCAAACTGAAGTATAATTTTCTCACTTTTTATTTTGTTTTTTGGTAATGTGACTAATATGGAAATACGCTTTCCATCATTTCACATGGATAATTAATATTGTTTTGCTTAGTTTCTCCATGGATGAGAGAGAGGTGGGAGGGAAGGAGAGAATTTGAAACTCAATTTAAAAAGAAAAGAATGTTAAAAATAATGACTTTTTTCAAAAAGGGACAAAGTGCTACTGAAAAACTGGCAAAGTTGACAAGAGTTCGAAATCATCAATGTTTAAAGGATAGTAGAAATTTGAGCATACTAACATTCTGTTGGTGAAACCCTGAACTAGTCCAACCCTATGGAAAGCAATTTGAGATTAGGTTAAGAAAATGACTAGGGCAGCAAGGTGGCACAATAGATAGAGCACTGGGCTTGGAATCAGGAAGACTCATCTTCCTGAGTTCAAATCCGGCCTCAGACACATACTAGCAGTGTGACCCTGGACAAGTCATTTAACTGTGCCTTAGTTTCCTCATCTGTAAAATGAGCTGGAGAAGAAAATGGCAAACTACTACAGTATCTTTGCCAAGAAAACCCCAAATGAGATCAATGAAGAGTTGGACATGACAGAAAAACAACTCAAAAAATAAAGTGACTAAAATGCCCATACCCTTGAAAGCAGAAATTTATTGCTAGGCATATATCCTATGGAGGTCAATGATTAAAAAACAAAACAAAAAAAAGGTACCATGTATACCCATATTCACAGGTGTTTTAGTTTGAAACAGATGGACGAGGGGATGGCTAAACAAATTGAATATAAATGGTATGGAATACTACTGTGCTTTAGAAATAATGAATATGAGGACTACAGAAAAGCATGGAAAGACATATGAAGTGATTCAAAGAAAGCAAGAAAAAACAGAAAAACAATGTGCGTAATTATTATAACAATGCAAATACAAAAACAAAAACGGAATGTTGTGAAATCATATAATCTCAGGTACAATTTAAATTTAGCTATATGTCTATAAAGTATAATGAAAATTGATGAATAATATGACAATGTAATGATAAATATTAATTGATACAAAGTGATGTAGTGTGCTATAAGAAATTATGAATTTAGTAGTAGTAGTAATAGTAGTAGTAGTAGTAGTAGTAGTAGTAGTAGTAGTAGTAGTAGTAGTAGTAGTAGTAGTAGTAGAAGTCGTAGTAGAAGTTGTAATAGTAGTAATGGTAATTATTGTTTATCTTTTGTTTTCAAAGAGGACCAATGACATCATGGTGATATCATGACTCATGTGTGAATTAGATTTAAGTGAGGCAGAGTTACACAAACTCTAGTAGTTAGCCTCACTCTCTCTTCCAGAGTCATCAAAGTCCAGTGGAAAGACAAAAGTCAGGATGACTAGCGATAGCCTGGGATGCAGTGGATGACCTTGGCATCTGACCAAGCTCTAAGTACACCCACTTCAGCTGACTTCATGGCCGTTGGTACAGCATGTTCTTATCTACTGGGGACAAGTCTTCACATGGTTGGGGTAGATACCGTCCATGGGTTTAAGGTCCATTGATTACCCTCAACCTGATTTAGCCCATCTGCCAAGATGGTTTCACAGTACGTGGCTGCTGCACATGTAACAGCTTCTTAGAGCCACAGACGAGAGTTGGGTGATTGGATGGATGCCAAAAGTGGATAAGCAGCCCTGAAAAAGACTTGGCAAGCCCTCACACTAGAGGTACTAGTCCCCTTTGAACACCCCATATGCTCTAGAAATTATGAATATGATAAATACAGGGAAGCATGAGAAGACTTATATGAACTGATACAAAGTAAAGCATGTAGAACCAGGAAAGCAATAACTACAACAATGAAAATAGAAACAACAACAAATCAATTGAAACTAAATAGTGAGAAATTAAAATGACCAAATTTGGCTCAAAAGCCACAGAAGGTACTTCTCACATTCGTTTGCAGAGGTGGGGACTAAGGTTGTGGAAAACTGCAGATTAAGTCAGCCTTCTTCAATGGATTGGTTATTTTTCCTCTTCTTTTTTGTTATTTATAATATCCTTTAGGATGACTTTCTGGGAGGGGTTTGTGGGAGGACACATTGTGAAATACAGATGAAAGAAAAACAAAAGATAGCACTTTTAATATTTTTAATAATAAATTTAATAAATATTATTTTTAAATTTTAAAAAGAAAAATATTTTAAAGGAGTGACTCTCAATGTGAAAGACTTCCAGACTTTACTTAAAAGAGCTTCTTTTTCTTTCAAACATCGGGCTTAGGATTAAGGAAAATTTGACTCTACACATAACACCTCAAGCCCCAGAACCCTGCTGGCAGCTACCCACAAGATGCAGAGATGCTCTGATATAAGTCCTGAACCTCCTGCCCAGAGGAAGTAGGTGGGAACAGGGTAAAGGAATGAATGTTAAATTCTCTCTTCCCTTAGAGGGCCACAGCTCTGGATCCAGAGGGAACTCATCTAATTAAACTACCCTCATTTTGCAGACAGAGAAACTGAGGCCCATGGAGGTCAAGTGACTTACTCAAGGTAACACAATTAGTAAGTGTCAGAGGCGAGATTTTCATTACCAGTCTTTTGACTCTAGAACCAGATTTTTTTCCATTTACCACATGGTAAGTAATTGATGGTTTCGATAATTCAACCCTTCATTTAACCTAGCAAGTGTAGAATACATTCTGCTTAAAGAAACTTTTGCTGACATGTCAGGTGCTTCTCTGAAGATTAAAAAAAAAGGCAATGGAAGGATGATTGATCAATATTATTTTTCTTAGATTTTCTTCTCAAAATGTACACATGGGTCAAATATTTGGTGAAGGAGGGAGACAGGAGCATAGAAGCAAATATGATGCTTGTCTAATCACAACAGCATAGCCTGACAGTCCTTGGATAAAGAAAAAAAAATACAAAACCACTTCAGGTATGAACCCCAGTTTACAATGATGATAATCCTCTTTCCTTGGAAGGCTTGGGAATGAAGAGACCGTCTGGGAGGTGATCATTTGCTACATGGCTGAGGAGGCTGTGTAATTCCTCTGAGCAAGTAGCAACCTTTAATGAATGGCACCTGATCAATAAAGCAGAATCCTAGCATTTGAGAATTAAAAAGCCTTCCTAGCACGCTGTGTCTGAAGGAAATGTCAGGAGCATTTATCATGGGCTCAGATGGATGGCCCGCAGCTGCTGATTGCCAAATGATAGAACCTAACTTTGCTCAGACCCAGCAAATACCCTGAACGAGCGCTTTTTATCAAATATAATCAGCTTTCCTCAAAGGCCAGAATGCAGAGGGAGGTTTTCTCGTCACCGTGTGGAATGGACATTACCACCCTGGCGTTCTTTCCCCAGCCGCCCCATCAATGCACTTTGTTCCTAAGCCCCTGCTTACATGGGGCTGTTTTATCTTGCTCTCCAGGTGCACCCTGAAACAGCCCTCTTTGTGTTCCTAAAAAGCCCAAGCTGCTTTCCCTAAATCAGTTTGAAAACTACATTCTCTTTGGATTTGAGAGCCTCATTATGACAAGAAAGTTACCGCAAAGACCACGGGCCCAAAAGCTGGCTCACCCCTTTAGGAGGTTCTTTGCTATTGATGAGCAGCCCCTATGCCTAAAACTGGGAGGGAGGGTTGGGCTTCTCTCCATTCTTTCAAGTGGATGAGCGCTGATCTCTAAGCCTCCCAAGGCCTTAGCTTTCTGGTAAGTAAAACAAAGCTTAAAACACCCACTGCCCTCCTCGTCCTCCCAAGGAGGACAGAGGTGATAGGTATTTTTCACTTTGTGCCAGAGTAGGATGAAACAGAAAAATACTAGGCTATGTGAATATTTTTGCAGTGCAGCATTTGAAAACTTGTTGGAACTGTGTCCACCACAATGGATTCAGTGACAGTGTAGGCATTCCAACCTTGCACAAGATCATGGGGAATGTGGCATGGTGGAGAGAGAAAGACCTAAGTTCAGGTCCCCTCTCAGACACTTATGAGCTGGGTGACCCTGGGAAAGTCATGGACCCTTGTTAAGCCTCAGTTTCCTTGTATGTAAAATAGGATGATGATGTGATGACACCTATGTTATAGGGTTATCATGTCAAAGGATCAAATAAGATAATTTATATAAAGTGCTTTGCAAATTCTAAAATGCCATACAAGGGTCAGTTATTATTGGATAGTAATCAAGCATTTATACCCTGTGGTCTATAGGATCAGATAAAATATTTGGCACTTTTCTAGTGAAGGAGGTAGGGTAGGGAGAGGTAAAGCCCAACTAACCCCTGGAGAATCTGCCTAGAAACCTCAAATAGTAAAGTTCTTCTGAATCTTCTGTACAGTTTCTTCTTGCCCCAAGTGACCACTTTTATTATATCCTATTAAAAAGGAAAAAAAAAAAGATAAATTTCCCTGGTTCAGAAACTTTTAAAATGCAAATGGCTCACTTCCATATCTATACTTAGGCAGCCAGGGGTTAGTGAGATTTCATTTCCTACAAGCAAGCTAAGTCTGTACAGAAAGGGTTTTTACTCATGAGAAATAATGCTGAGTGTCTCTATTTTCTAGCCACTATAAGACTTAACATAATCTTGGCTTCTTCCTACTGACTGGCACTTTCCTTTAAAATTGCAGAGACTGGCAAGCATACTGTTGGGTGAGCAGGCTGCATCCTGGGAAAATAATAGCTAAGTTTGAAACAAAAATACTCAGATGGACCTGGGATCTCATTAAAGCGATATTCCCCACAATGATACAGGTCATAGTCCCTCCGGGCTTGCTCCTCCTTTGCATGACTTTTATCCACACCTCCCACAAATTTGCCACGGGGATGGGGAGATACACACCGAGGATATTTTGGGAACCTTTCTCTTGATTCTGTGAGGACATAGGTGGAGAACATAGTATTTGTGCCCATAGAGTAAGGCAGAAAATAGTACTATAAAGGACAAAGATGGGGAAAACAGCTGTATTTTAATAGAAATAAACATAGAAGATTCTGTGCTGGAAGCCATACAATTGTGACAACCCTGAAGGATTCTTCCACAAGATATCTGAAGGAACTGAAAGTTCCAAAGGCATGGGGGGAAAATCTCAGACCTTTTTAATGTAAAACAACAAAGTTGACTGAGATACTATCACCTGCTACCAACCCATAGGAACCACTTTTCCTTCTGTGTAAAAAAATTTAACAAGACTATCTTTGCAAGTATTGTAGGGAATGCTAAGGAAAGCAATATTACACAGCAGACCACATCACACAACTGACTTAAGTAGAGAACAAGATCTCACTGTGTTTGTAGTTTACTGTAGTTTATTGACTCTATAAAACCTTTTAATTTGAACTCAGTTCTTCCTGATTATAAGGCCTGGGCTCAATCTACTATGCCACCTAGAGGTCCTGGGCAAATCATATAATAATCTCTATAAACTTCAATTTCCTTATCTGTAAATAAGGAGGCTGGACTACAGTTATCCCTTCCACATCATGGGGGTTAGGGATACAGTACCCCCATGACCTGGAAAATTCACATAAATTTTTTGGTCTTCCCTTTGTACCAGAGAATTCTAAATTTTTTCTTTTTCTTTTATGGGGTGTTTACAGTATCTTATTGTAAAATTTGGGTTAAGTATTTGACCATAGGCTCTGTGTCATTCACTGGCCTTCACATGCCATCTGTGGCTTCTGCAAAACTACCCCAAATTCCCAATTAATTTTTTATGCCAACCCACCATATATAGAAACCACAACAAGGAAAGTCACGATGTGGATGGCATAACTATGTGGTGTTTAAGGACCCTGATAATTCTAATGTCCTACTGTTCTAAAAAAAAATCCACTATTTTTAGTACTACCTAAATGAAAATAGCATCTGACCATATTCTAGAGTTCTTATTCTCAGAAAACTCCATTAAGTTGCATTGTGAAGGGGGAAGGGAAGAAAATTAACATTTATATAATGCCTACTATGTGCTGGGCACTCTGCTAGGTGCTTTACAAATATTGTCTCATTTGATCCTCACAACAACCTTGCAAGGTAGGTGTTATTATTCCCATTTTACAGTTGAGGAAAAGGTTAACAGGTTCTATGACTTGCCCAGGGTCACACAGCTAGTGTCTAAGGTTAGATTTGAACTCTGGTCTTCTTTACTCCAGGCCTAGGGCTCTATCCACTGTGCCACCTAGCTGCCTCCAAAGCTCCACTGTGATAATGAAATAAAGCATTTGCTTTGGGAGGAGGCAACAAATTGAAATTCTCCTTCAATAAGGTAGCTGAAGTTATCAGATCTAAATTCAATAAGTTCTCTTTTCTTTTGGTAGATCAGTACTTGGCAACTTCCTAAAAACAAAACACATTGGAAAATGAAAACCTACAAATGTCTTACAGCAAGTAGGATTTTTACCTTTTTTTCCCCCATCAACAGAACACATGCTGACACAAATGGTACATATGTGTGTGTGTGTGTGTGTGAGAGAGAGAGAGAGAGAGTGTGAGAGAGAGAGTGAGTGAGAGAGAAAGAAAGAGAGTGAGTGAGAGAGAGAGAGAGAGAGAGAGAGAGAGAGAGAGAGAGAGAGAGAGAGAGATGGAATTGTTTTATTTAACAACTTCCAGAATCAATAAGCATGCACTTTTGGGCAAGACAGTCAATATTCATTGCCTGTAAAAAAGTTTTGTTGTTAAATTAACAAGATCCAGGAAAATTTCAGCAGAAAAGGAACCTCACACTTCTGGGCCTTGATGAATCCAGAATTCCCTAGCATGTATCATGAGTTCAGGGTCTGGCATTTCCATTGGCCAATGGAAAGACAGACGTGAGACTGTTCTTTCCCAGCCTAAGAGATGAAGACTGGTCATCTTCACTACAGCTCCCCAGCTGCCACACTGCACTGGAGGCTTGCCACAACGCAGAGCCATAACTAGCAATCTTGGTGCCTAAAGTAAGTGGCATAAAATATGCCTTCAAATAAATTTTGTAATTCATGATGTGAAAATGTATTCATTAAGAAATTAATTAAAATTCACTTGAATGAGAGAGTAAAAGTTAGTTAGTTAATGGTTCACAGGACCTGTTAGCTTCCTTTTTTTTTTCCAACTATATATTCAGAAGGCATGCATGCATCACTGTGCCTAAAGGGGTGTCCTATATGTGAGTTCCCATTGCCACTGGTCTTCCTCCTCCCTTCAGGGGAAGGAAGCAGTTCTGCCACAGGATCACAGGGCATGACAACAGATCTGGGACATGCTTCTAGGCAAACCTATGAGTACATATGCTAAACGTTTGTGCCTAAGTTTTGGGGACAGACTTATCACTACTAAAATCGACCTGATCAAGTGAAGAATCTCATACAATACAAATATATCTAGAAATTTATTCAAGGCAGTATGATGTAGTGAAATGAGTTCTAAGTTTAGAGTCAAAGGACCTGGGTTTGAATGCATTCTCTGCTCCTTACTATATATGTGACCTTGGGCAAATTACTCAACCTCTTTCGACCTCAATGTTCTTTTATGTAAAGTGATGAGGTTGGAGTAGATGAGCTCTAAGACTCTTTCTGGCTCTTAATCCACAATCTGACAAGAAAGAGCCCTGTGGTAGGGTCCTCATGTCAGGCATCCCAAAGACAGATTTCAATAGCAAGGTTATAGTATACTTTCCCTATAAAGATTCTTCTTTTAATCAATTTCTTTCAAATTTGGTCTGTGCACTAAGTTCATTCAGGTCAGTATCCCGCTGCTCTTCACCGTCAAAGCTAATGAAGAAGAGGAAGAAATGCAGATGGAGGAAGTATGTTGTTGTGGGAAGAGTTTGGACTTGAGGCCAGACAACCTGGGTTTCAGTTCTGACTCGTCATGTACTAGTTGGTTGAGCTTCCTTGGGTAAGTCCCTTTATCTCACTGGCCTTATCTTCTTCATCTAAAACATAATGCCTGCTTAAGAGAATGAGACCTAATGGCTTTTAAAGTCCCTTCCAAGTACCCATCTATGATCCAATGATCTGCCCCACTGGGTGATGCCAAAGTTTTATTGAGATAATAGATGTGAAAGTAAATTACCAAGCAAACATGAGAGATTAGTATTATCAATGTTGGATTTGCTGACAAATTTTTTTTTAAAAGGACTCCACCAAGGAATGGTCTGTATGTAAAACTCAGATGTACTTAATTTGCCAAAAAATAAAAATGGTAATAAGAATGATTACTTTGCATTGGTATACCAGGCTAGAATTTTTTTCTATCAATTAACAAACAATTTATTCTCTTTCTCTCACATCCACCCCAATTGAAAGGGGAAAAAAAAGAAAATCCTTGTAACAAATATGCCATCAGGCAAAACAATTCCCACATTGTACATGTTCCAAAATAGGTCTCATTCTGCATCAAGTCTGTCACCTCTCGGTCAAAAGGTACAGAGCAGAAATCCATTACCAGATTCCAGGAACGATGGGCAGTCATTGCATCGATGAGAATTCTTAGTCTTCCAGTGTTTTTATTATATAAATTGTTCTTTTGGTTCTGCTCACTTCACTCTGTATCAGTTCACACAAAGTCTTCCTAGGTTTTTCACTCATTTCAAAGTTTTCCTTAAGGCTGACTCAATAATAATGATAAATCAATAAACTTTATCAGGTTAGGAACTTTAAAAGCAACCATCAGCAAAAGTTATATCTTCTTACTGCTTTCCTTCTTCCATTTCCAGAAGGCTTGGAACTGAACGAGGACCTGGGATTCAGTAGGCTTTGTGGGTACATGGGAATGGGAGATTGAGTTGAGGGGGGAGGGTTGAATGTCACCCAAGGGGAGAGGGAGAATGCATGTCAGGGACTCTGGAAGCGATTTTGAGAGTCCCTTAGGAAGTTAATGAGAGAGAAATGAAAGCAAATACAAATTATTTCGATGAAGCCCCAGCTACTGGTGATACATTTTATAGCCAGCCATTTCTCCAATTCACGTATTTGTGGTTGCTTTGGTAGCTTTTATTAACCCTCTTGAAGCCATTTTTTTTTCTTGAACTGCTGTGGTTGATCATGCTGAAACATATTTTGGCACTTCTAGAAAACACAGACTATGATGAAGTATATTAAAAGGACTTTTTAAAATACTTGGATTAATGACCTGATAAGTTATAAAACAAGTTGGAATTGTGTGAATTTGTACTTAGGGATTTTCTAAAATGTGAATTATTGATTTGATGGCTTATAATAAGTCCTTTGAAACTGTTCTGCTCCATTATTCAGATCTTTACTGTGCAGTTTATTGACAGGTTGACTAACACAACGACCCTCTTGGTGATGGGCACATAGTAAATTCATAGGTTCTTCAGTCTTTCCTTTAAAGGGACCTGCTAATCTCTAGCCAGAAATGCCAGGTAGAACTAGTCCGGGCACCGTGATTGGAGATTGAACCTGACTTACAGATACAATGAAACTGTTTATTCAAGGTTCGCTTTTTATCCATGTTACGATGTTCAGCCTAAGAAAAGCAGCATGGGTTGTTAGGGGAGTTCTGGTCTCAGTCAATAGTCCTGACTCCCTGAGTGTTCCACGAGGTATCCTTGTGATCTTTGGAGAATGTGAGGAAGTCTCCCAGCATGTTAGATGGACCTGGATGACCTATTAGGACCCCAGGGGACTCACTAAGGCTCTAAGAAACAAATCTTTTGACTGATCTTGCTTTGGTGGACAGATTTTCTGCACTGGGAGCTCCCCATACCAATGAAATCACAGGTCTAGACCAAAAAAAAAAAAAGCTGTGACCATAATAATAAAGCTTTCCCAAATCACTCTAAGTGGGGAAAGGAAAGGGGGAGGGTAGGAATAAGCCTTTATACAGCACCCACCATGTGCCAAGCAGAGCTAAGTGCTTTTAAGGGACTGGAATAAGCTTTAATATAATGCCTACTATGTGCCAGCCACTGTACTAAGTACTTTTTTTTTTTACAAATATTATCTCATTTGATCCTCATAACAACCCTGTGAGGTATGTGCTGTTATTATTCCCTCCCCTCCCCCCACAATTTTATAGTTGAGGAAACTGAGACAGATAGAGGTTAAGTGACTTGCTCAGGATCAAAGTTTCTAAAGCTGGATTTGAGCTCAATTATTCCTGACTCCAGGCCCAGTGCATTTGGTGCCAAATAGCAGAGAAAGGTGACAAGGATGCTAAGGGCTTTGAAAAATACATTATATGAAGAATGGTTGAAGGGACCTTGAAGGGACCATTTAGGATAGTTAGCCCCCAAAAGATAAAATGTGGAGGAAAGATGATAAATGTCTTCAAATAGCTAAAGGATGGTCTTGTAGAAGAGGGAATTACCTGGTATAAACATGACTAATACAGAAATATGTTTTGCATGGTTGTACATGTAGAGCCTATATCAAATTGCTTACTGTCTTAGGAAAGGGGAAGGTCAGGGAGGGAGGCAGAAAATGTGGAACTCAAATTTCTTTTAATTAATGTTAAAAATTGTCTTTACATATAGTTGGGAAAAAATAAAACATTATTTTAAAAAAAAGCACCTGGTATAGTAGTAAAACCAATGGATAAAAGGTACAGGGAAGGCAGGTTTCAACTTACTATAAGAAATGACTTTCTGAATATTAAATTGTCTGAAAACAGGAGAACTTCTCGGTATTAAGAATATTCTAGCAAAGGCTGGCCTAGATCCAGGCCATCATCCCATCTTATACCAGTACTTCTTCTACAATAGTCTTAAGATCTTCCCGACTAAGATGCCATGACTTCTTCAAGGTCATCACATGTTTAGCAACAGAGGTGGCCTTAGAACAGTTTGGCATTCTTTCTATCATAATGCATGGAGTCAATGGGGCCATAGTCATTCTCACTATGCTCAGTTAGATTTGTCTTGTTATTAGGAGTGAAAGCATACACCTAACCCCACCCAGCCATCTCGCAAAAAAATACATCACTAGGTACAAGGGGACTGTGGCAAGAAACAAGGGTTCAGAGGAAATCCTTACCATGACTGGAATAGCCATTTGTTGTTGTAATAGGCAAATATATGGTAGCAAATCTAAAAGCTCTTATGAGTAAGTATTCCTAGGCTCATACAACTATTCTAGATTGAATGTTAAATAGTAGGATCATAGTCTTTAAGACCAGGAGGGATACCAAGGATTATTCAGTCCCAAGAATGTAGATAACTCTATATGCACTCTCTGTAATGGCACCATCACTTTTTGGATATCAGTAATGCACACCCCCCAAAAAAAGTCCACAGTAAAACCCCAAACAATATTTTAAATGTCACTCAAGGGGCCCATGTGAGTTGATATACACCTAATGTATGAGCTGGTATTGGGGCCAGAAAACCTGGTTCAAATCCTGCCTTTGACACATATTGTCTGTGGGACCCTGGACTAGTTACTCAACCTCTCACCCTTAGCAATGTTCAATAATGAACTATAAACGAAAGTGGAGCTGCTGACCTGCATTGGTAGAGGAAATTAACTTTTCTTGGAGTTCCTTGTACCAATGAAATCACAGCTCTGTCACTAACCTTCTTCATCATGTGCTAAATACTCTCAACACAACTTAGTTTCACTCATGAGTTTGACTCATAGTTAAAGGCTCCTTCTTCTCACTATACTGTTTCCCTGAGCTGAATGAAATTTCTAAAGCATTTTGTGCAAAGGAAGTTTTCACCAATACACACTAGAATTATTGACCATCAGCTCTCCTTTAGGCTTGATTTACTGCTTCTTTCCCAAAGAATTTCAGTGGTTGAGGTACAAACATTAATTTTTCTTTGAGCCAAGTTTCCAATGTGTTACTTTCTTCTTTGAGGGAAAAATGAGGCACTGTGATCCACACGTGAATGGTGGTGAAATATAGCTCACAGGATGAGCCTAATTTGTTTTTCCCTTTGGTTCATGAGAGACCAGATGGCTGAAGAGAAAAGAACTTGAACACTCAAAGAATGCACCACTGTTCACTCAACAGGGTCAAAGGGGAGAAGGATGGAAGAAGTCTAGAAAGAACTTTTTCTTTTTTTAAATTTTAATGTTTTATTTTTTCCCAATAACATATAAAAACAATTTTAACCTTGATTTTTTTTGTGTGTGGCTATTTTGAGTGCCAAATTCTATCCTATGTCCCCATTGAAAAGGCAAGCAATTTGATAAAGGTTATATCATGCAAAACATATTTCCATGTTGGTCATGTTGTGAAAGAGAACACAGACAAAAAAATCTAAGAAAAATAAAGTTTGAAAAAGTATATTTCAATTTGCATTCAGATTCCATTAGTTCGAACTTTTCCTAAAGTAATAGATGGCTATGAGGAAATAGGTCTAGTGGGGTAATCAGAACCTGGGCCAGAGTAGTTCAGTGGGCTTGGCCTGTCTGTATTCCACTAGACCTAATATACTCTTTGAAGTTACAGGGCTCTTTAGACCTGTCTGGGGGCCTGGTATAATTGGAAAAAGAAAATTCAGCCATTTATTTGGCTGAATTTTTTTTACTGTTTATATGGATGTAATCACAGTCATATAATGGGGCAATACTAAATGTGATTGTTGTCCTATGGCTAAAAAGCATATGGATACATGGGACCAGCTCCAAGGGGCACTGGAGGGCAAAGAAAAAAATTCTATCATTATTTTAAAACCCCGTGACTGACTCTACTTCCCTTTTCTGTGGAAGGGGAATCAGACTGGGATAATGACTGCAAGCAAGTGGAGGAGATAGGTGGGCCTTTCTTTATGTCTCATGAACAAGGTATGACATTCCTTGTACAAGGCAAACTGTTTGGCAAAGTGCCCTCATCATGGGTACTTTGTTGGCACCCTGATAACAACAGAGCCCAGAGATTATACAATATTTGTATTGCCCACTTCATAGGGTTATGGTAAGAGATTATAAAATGTACATTATCCACTATAAATGCCATGTAAATGTCAGCCTTACGTTTGTGCACAGTAGCAAAGTCAGACCCACCAGGTCCCAGGGTAAGGAGCCTGATGCAAGCTTCTGATTTCACTTATTCAATAACTTTTATAGGAGAACCTCACAATTTCACATGACTTCTCATATAACGCTCATACAATGCCCTGGGACATTTACAGGGCCCCAGAATCTCAGAGACAGAAGAGACCTCAGAAGTCAGCCAATACCTGAAATAGAATAACCTTTATAATCTATCTGAAGAGATACGGCCTTCTTTTACTTGAAGCCCACCAGGCAGTGACAACCTAAGTTACTAAGAATTCGGAAAATTTTCCTGATGGAAAGCCTCTATTTGTAGGCTTTGTAATTTTCACACACTGCTTTTAGTTCTTTCCTCTGGGCCCGAATAGAACAAGTCTAAATCCTCTTAGATATCTATACCTTGGATATCATATCACTTTTCTGATTAGTATATTACTTATGATCTATAGACCTGTAGCCAAGAAAAGACATTGGGTTAGCAAGAGGAGCAGAAAAAGTCACAAGCTAAAGTGTCTCACCAACTGGATAGGAGTTGATTATAAATGTTTGGAAATGGACATAAGTGAATGAATTCAAGACAACCTTAAGAAACTCAGATAAAAGCATGTTGGGACATGATTCTGGACAATTCAATGTGGAATGTCATCTCTATGCTTATCCCAAATGAGTATGAGAAGCAGAATACCCCTAAATGTCAATGTAAATATAACCCTTTTATATTTCTCCCAGGATGTGGAAATTCAATGATGATAGATCCCATCCACAATAAATTACTGAAGCACACTGTCCAGGAGTCAGCCCCGTCACTCATCTTTGTATCAACAAGACATCCAACAAAACTAGAGGGAAAAAAATCCCAAACCCTGAATTCCAGACTTCCACTTAAGAGAGTCTAATGGTAGGTAAAACATACAGATGTCTCTTTTTTCTAAACAGTGTGCCAAGAAGAAAAAGACCAGATGTGGTGGATGTGGAAATGGATCCTTAGGGGAACTGTAGTAAAGCACCCCCTTTTCCCAGATCTTGAAGACTGACTCAGATGCCAGAAACAATGTCAATTTAATGAGGTAGAAAAGGGCAGGGAGTAAAGCAAAGAGAAGATTTTGCTGATGGGAAGACATGTCATTGGAAGCAATTTCAGAATTGACTGGTGGGGTTTCTGATCGTGACACCTGGCAATCAGTTTACACCCCATTAGCTAAGAGCACCCTTCCAAAGGGACTGTCATGGAAGCAAATCCTAGTGCTCCAGACTTCCAAGTGAGCCTCATTTCATGGAGGATACCAGTCAAATGCATCCTGAAGCAAAGAGACAGCAAGATACAGGTACTACAGGGCCAAGGACGATGCCATTTACCATCTGTGTGACCTGGGACAAATCACAGCACCATTCTGAGCCTCAGTTTCTTCATCTATAAAATGAAAATGTTGGACAATAAGGCTTCTAAGCTCCTTTTTAGCTCCAAATCTAAATCATTTGAAAGTTCTGTTGCATATGTTTTGAAATAGGAGCTAAGTCACCTATCTCAGATTCCTCATCTGTAAAACTGGGACGATAATACCTGTATCTATAGTAGCTAACTCACAGGGTTGCTCTCAGGTTCTAATAATGATGATGATGAGGACAACAACAACAACGATGATGATGATGATGATGATGATGATTAGCATTTATGTAGTGCTTTAAGTTTTGAAAGGCACTTTACAAATATTACCTCATTTTATCCTCAAAACATCTCTGGAATATAATAATAATAATAAAAACAAGAAAAATAGCATTTTTGTAGTACTTTAAAACTTGCAAAGCACATTACAAATATTATTTCA
>NW_020954576.1:76300529-76329869 GCF_900497805.2 Vombatus ursinus | reverse complement strand
TTTGTAGTACTTTAAAACTTGCAAAGCACATTACAAATATTATTTCATTTTAACCTCATAACAACTCCAGGAGATAGGATTTTACAGATAAGGAAACTGAGGTAAATGGAAGTTAAGTGGCTCGCTTAGGGTCACATAGCTGGAGTCCAAGGCCAGTCTGAATTCACGTCTTCCTGAATCCAGGTCTAGCTCTATCAACTTCACTATCTACCTGCCCCTCAAATGACATAATGTATGCAAAGTGCTTTGCAAGCTTTCATATAAATGTCTGTTGTTGTTAACAATGACAATAGATCATGCAACAAAATGGTAGAGACTGTGTAACACATCTCTACAGGTGGCAAAACATTTAGCACCTATCAAATACCTGAAAAGACATGATCAAGTAGCTAGATTTATATGTCAGAACCTTGCTATCTTTCATAATCAATGACAAATCTCCATACTCCAAATACAGATCTCAAAATAACCTTGAGAATCCAACAAAGAAACTATTGCAAGCAGGCTATTATTAAAGATAAAACTGTTGCTTACAAACACCCAAATACAATAAAAACATATTTAATAGCAGTTACCAAACCAAATACTAATATTTTCTAATCTACATGGAATGAAAAGTTTTCAAAATATGGAGAGCTACAGGCAGAAGTCATATGAAAGCAGGATGAGATACCTCTCGGTCCCTTCATCCTGACTGCTACTGAAGTTGTTCCACAGATTTTCAGTGAGCCTACATTTAGTTTATTAACCTATATCCCAAAGCTTTTATTCCACCACAAAAAAGTTATTTTATCTACCTTTGTAATATATAGTCCACAAAATAGCAAATACAGAAGAATTATAGCAGTGACTTATACCAGGACTTTTTATTGAAAAAAATCAGATGAATGAGCTGCTGTTGCTGCTTCAATGGCCATCTTCCTGGTTGGTATTTTGTAAATCAGAAAAGCATTTACCCAGCTGCCTCTTCTAAAATCTATCTTCCCAGGATGACAAGTTGCCCCTTTCAGAGAACCATTTGGCTTAGATTTTCCATTCCCTACTAAAGTAGAATATAAGCACCTTGCTGGCAAGGACTGCTTCCTTTTTATTCACTGTATCCCCTGGGCCCAGAACAGAACCTGTCCTAGACTGGGCACTAAATAAATGCTTTTTGATTGATTTGTGTGTCATTAAGCTTATTTTTAAAAAATAATTCTTGTGACTGACAATGCCATATTATTATTAAATGACAATTTAATATTTAATGACAATGCCATAGATAATTATCTAGGATCTCTTCATCAGGAATAGATGATGACGTTCTCTACCTTCCAAAGATAGGAGTCCCTATTTTTATCCCACCTCCTACCCCTCTTCCTAATCTACGGAGAAAGCAAAAGAAAGCCTGAACCTGTCCCTGAACCTCTCATCCTTGCCTATATTTTAGCGACCTGGACCTTCCATTCCCTGCCTCCAAATATATGGGGGGTATGAGGGTATTGGAAAGGTCACAACCCTTTCAGATCCTTGGGTAAAAGGTCCCAACCAAGCACAAAGTACTATCCCAAATGGGAACTTGTCAGGATTGGGAAAAGGAGAATGAAAGTGTTCAGCCAACCAACTCAGTGCTGCTCCCAATCGGCTCATTTCCATGTTTCAACAAAAGCCATTCAGGGAAAATGTCAGACAAAGGAACGAGTGATAGAGCAGGTGGCTTCTGTCAATCGCTAACTTTCCTCCTCAGGACATATATTAAATTACCTTATTGACAGCAGCTATTAAAATCATGAATTTTTCATCTTCATTCATTTCTCCGACCTCTCCCTACCCCTCACCCCGCCCATCACTGTCCCTCCTGTTTTGAGCAGAATACCAGTCTAAAGGTGAGTAGGAAAGACAGAAAGAAATCACATTCCATCACTATTAGCAACCTGACATGTTAGAGAGCTTGAGTCTTCCCCTTACTTCACCCCCTAAAAACACTACTGCACCAGCCTGTCAGGGAAGAAGATAATAGTTTTATACCTAGATGTGAGCAATTTCCTAATTGTTCAGGGAATTCAAATCCCTCTCACCAAAAAGTAGAAAAGGCTTATGAGAAATACAAGAGAGATCCCTGTATACCATCTGTGAGGGATGACAGAGGTGGTGGGAAGCAGATGTCCAGCTGACCTTTGGAATCAAAAGCTAGGGAGAGCAGCACAGCCAATGGTTTTTTCTGAACGTGACAAGCCTGGTGAAAGGTGACCTAGAGAATGTTCTTCTTTCCTCCACCTGCCCAAAAAAGTTAGATCTTAATGCATAAAAGAAGTTTTAAAACAGTATTAGAATGCAGAGGTAGATGTTAAGGATTTTTGTCAGCTTTAGTAGCTGGTCCCCTGTGAAGAGTGGTGGCATTATTTGGGATCACTGGGTTGGCTTGCCCACCCAATGTTAACAAAGAACTGCAGTTGCCTCCCTCCTTTCTGTAGCCTTTACCTTCGGCTGGCTGATTTTCCTTAGCACTAGTAGCTACTCTGGCCACCTCTCCCCACCCCACCCCACCCCACCCCACCCCCGCCTCTGCCTCTGCCTGTGCCTCTATCTATCTATCTACCTATCTATCTATCTATCTATCTATCTGTCTGTCTGTCTGTCTGTCTGTCTCCGCCCCTCCCCCCCTTGGCTGCCTATTCAAAAGCGAACATCTCAACGAACCACTGACACAAAATGATCTGAACTGTTCATGCAGTATAAATTCCTGTCAAATATGGTTTTGTCCTTCATTCTCGAAGAGGACCACGACATCAGGAAGGTGATGTTATGATTTGCAAGTGAATTGGATTTAAGTGAAGGAGGGCTGTGTAAAGTCACCAGCCTCAGTTTCTTTTCCAGAACCATGTGGGTCCAGTGGTGAGACAGGCAAAATTGGGGCAGGGGGGGAAGAAAGACAAAATAAACAGAAAGATGATGTAGAAGGGACTATGACTTGAAAAAAATAACTCAAAAAGCAAAACTCTTCCATGACAAGGAAGGCCATGGACTTTAACAGGAAACACCACTATTTTAAATTGTGCTAAGCCAAGGCACTCATATAATATAATAACCTTGAGAATGAAGAGAGAACATTGTTCTTTCTTTTTCATTTTTGCTTTTTGAGATTTCTTTTTTTTTCCTTTTTGGCTTGTACTGTATGCTTGTTTCATTTGGATAGAAATGGTTTATTTCTTTCTCCTCGAGATCTGGGCAAAATGTCAAGAGCTGTATCAATATGTATATTTATAAAGAATTATACACAAGAGGATCAAAGTATTCATAGCTCACAGCAGGGGGAGGTGAGAATATGTTTTATCATTTCTAAGTTACACAGGCGCCTTTCCGACAAGAGGAGGCCAAACTATTCCTCCACAGCAAACAAACCTGAACCATGGAAAGAAGGGCTATGGAACCTGATTAATTTCTGGCCAGGCAGGAACTTCATGGGGTTGTGTTGGGGAAAAACAAAGCAAATTTTGTTGAAATCTCATAAAGTAAACCCAGCCATTTCACATGGATGAAGGCAAAAATGAAACGTACTGAGCTCTTCCCAGGATAGGGGAATGAAATCCACACTGAACATTGGGATGTCAAGGAAAATACGTTGCCCCAGGAATTCCGCATAGCTTTGTCAGCGAGGTGAGAAGTTTCCTGAGTTCAGCTCAGGCAGTTGAGTAGTATCATTCTTGGGAAATCTTGTGCTCAATGCAAGATTCTCTAGCATCATTATAATAGCGGTTGTGTTGATAATAACAGCAATCTCCTGCTCTGAGTCCTCAGTACTTGGGATGAACATTAGAGTGAGGATTCATTATTTCCCTGTCTATGGGAATCCCAAACTACTTACCCCTCAATCTTTCTGGGTCAGGATGGAGATTTGCAGATTGTGAGAGGTAGACATGATCTAGATCCTTGAGTCTAACCCTATCATTAAGACAAATGGAAAACAAAACAAAACAAAACAAAACCAAGGCCCAGACAACTTAAATGACTTACCCTCAGTTCCTCAGAAAATCACTGGCAGGGTCAACTCAAACTCAGGGTCATAGGGATATAATGGTGGAGGGGACTTCCTTTGCTCTTCCAAAGCCCAGAACCAATTGAATTGTCATTATCTTGTATCACTGCAGACTAAACCATAAGCCCCTCTGTTCTTCAGATGACAATTCTAATATGAGAAAAGACTTTTAATGTCCTAATCTCTAATAATGGTTCTTTCTACTGGAGAGCAATTCAAAGTGTGAAGATAGAATCGTAAACTGAAAGTAATATTTGTAATTTCATCAGCATAAGAACCACTTCTAGCAATGCAGTTTGAAACCTGTCTATAATTTAGTAGATAAATCCTAGAGAGTTACTTCAGCCACACAGAGAGTAGATGACTTTCCTCTGGTCACACACCTAATAAATATGAGAGGCAGGATTTTAACCCAGCTCATATCAACTTCAAGCTCAACATTCTATCTACTATGCCACAGCTGCCTTTAGAGAATTCTAAACACTCCAGCTCCGAGGTCAAAAGACAAATGAGTCCTGTCCAAAGACAAGTCTGTCCTACAGAAATATGCCATGAAGTCATTTCATTCTACCAAGAGCAAGTCTTTCAGTTTGATTCAGCAAGCCCATGGACGGCAGCCTGGCAGCCTTTTTGAAAGAGAAGCCAATGGGTTTTGTAAGCAATTTGCCACACTTGTCATACTTCCTGGATAAAAGCCATTCCCCGAGGATGTTGTTCTAACAAAATTATCCACTGCTAAGGCCAGCAGCATGCTCATCTTGTCTCAATCAAGGCAACAGAGAGAGGAAAACCAGCCATGCATGTCTGTCATTTGAATGATTAGTCTTTGTGACGACAGAGATGGCTCAAAAAGGCTAGTTCTTAGTGGTACCTAATTTCTCACTGATAAATAATTTTTCTATGTCTATCAAGGACATGTAAGAATAAATACTGTTATAGGGTGTGATCCAGCCAATGACAGAAGAATCAATGTAAATACAGCAAAATACCCTGGGTCACCTCTCTGAGACCAAATAAGGATCTCCATCCCTTCAAATAGGAAAAAGGCAATTGCGTGGGACTTAACAGAAAGTTCAGTGATCTCATCAAAATGTCTACTATTAGGCCTTTTACACTTAGTTGCTAACCATTCTTTCCTTTTTTGTTTTAAAAAATGTAGGAAAATTCTTACATTCAGAGCAAAAAATTTCAAGTGGAAGGAAACATAGGAGTCATCTAGTCCAACTGACACATGTTACAGATGAGGAAACTGGAATCCAGAGAAAGGAAAAGATTTGCCCAAGGCTACATAGCAAGTAAACTGCAGAACCAGGACTCAGCCAGTTCCTTTGATTCCACATCTGGTGATCTTTCACTAATACCTCACTGCTTTCTATAGTTTCTTTATGTGAGCATTACAGCTGCCAAATTGATTTTCCTTAAACATAGATCTAATTATATCACTCCATTGTGACAAATCTTGTTGTTGAGTCATTTCAGTCGTGTCTGACTCTTCATGATCCCATCTGGGCTTTTCTTGGCAAAGATACTGTAGGGTTTGCCATTTCCTGATCCACCTCATTTTACAGATGTGGAAACTGAGGCAAGTGACTTGCCCTGGGTTACACAGCTAGGGTCTGAGGCTGGATTTGAATTCAGGAAGATGAGTCTTCCTGACTCCAGGCTGGGCACTCTATCCACTGCACCTCTAGCCCCAGATGCCTCTACATTCCTTTCAGCATTTAAAGTCCTTCATAACCTGGTTCCAATATACCTTTCCAGTTTTATTATATTTTACTCTACTTCACAAACTGTCTATTCCTTACATTTGACAATACATTTCCCATCTCTTTGCCATCACAAAGGCTGTCCCAAATTTCATTTAGTTACCTCCTCTATTTTATCTCTTTGAAAGGATTTGGCCAAGAAATCCCAGAGGTACACCTTGATAAAATGTTGGAAATTTGGAAATCTAACGATCACTTCAAGTTTATCATTTGGGTTTAACAAAAGAAGCCGAACATACTACTCTTTCTGGGTCTCGGTTTCTCCAAAAGTAAAAAGAGGGTCAATACAGATGTCCAGTGAAATACTTACACCGTTAGGCACATTTGCTATGTAAATTTGGCTACTTACAAGTTGTTCTCTGGTTTTTACGGGTTTTTTGGTTACAAGTAAGGGTTCAAAGGAAGGAGACGTACAGGTGAAATAGCTGTGGGATAAAAATAAAGGCAACAATAGAATTTTTTTTTAAATTCAAAATGGAAGTTGAGCATCTCATATCTGAAAGATGTTGGAAAGGTTAGCTAATAAATGAATGGGGGGGGGAATCATTAAATGCATGAAGTATGAGAGTATCAGGAACACAAATTTGGGAGGAGGCCTGAAGAAGTCATCTGTCCTGGTTTCTGTCTCTAACATCCCAACTGCAAAGCCAGAGATGATCATTCCACATCTACCTTGGTGGTCTCTTATGCTGTTTTTTTTTTTTTTAATTGAATCAAGAAGGACTTCCTTCCATCTAACTAAATGATGAAACTGGAGTCTATTACCCCTTGCCTTGTTGACAGGGGGTTTGAAGAATAACTAATCATCTTCACCCTCTTCAAAAAAAAAGATAACAATGAGGTCAGTCCTTCACCTCCTCTTCTCTAGGCTCAACAAGCCTAAGACCTTTCATCTTTTTTCATGGGTCCTATTTTCTTGTTTTGAAGTTAATTTTCTCTAAGTTCTCCAGTTTTCTAACCCCCCCCCTTTTTTTTGGCCCAGACCTACGATTTCATTAATGTAAGGAATTCCCAGTGTGGAAACTCCATATGTCAACACAGACTGGCAATTAATTCATCTCTATCTTATGATTTTGGAATTGCCTGTGGGGCAATTATGTTACTTGTCCATGGTTACAGAACTATTATGTGTTAAAGATAAGATTTGAACAAGTCTTTTTTTGCTGCCCTTCAGGTTCTCCATATCTCAAAAAATAAGACGACAAAATTAGGTCACAAACAATAGAAAGGCTGAGGCTAATGCCTTTAGGATTTGGGGAGCTTGTTATTTTTCATGTCCCAGAGGGTCCAAGCCTTGGAATAACATTAAGGCAGTGGCTAGAGATGATAGATGAGGCATTAATTAAACCTGCTCACCATGACCACTAGCTTCTTTCCACAAATACCCAGAGATTCTCATGAAGTCCTTGGGATTCCATGGATCATGGTGTGAAAGCCTTTGGTCATCACTTATCACTAAAAACTTTCCTAGTTTACCTGGTTGCTTTTAGATCTTGTAGACTACCAGGAAAATGCTGCCTTTGTGTTTCTGATTCATTCAAACTTTCCAAATCAAAATCCTATTTCATCAGAACTTTTTGATGTCTCAGATGCCTTTCAAATGTTTTTTTGATTTAAAAAAAGCCTTTAAAAGCTATTTTAAAAGTTCTAACTCAACATTTAGTAATATTAGTGACTTCTACCTTAACATTTAGTTTGAAAACTCAGAATGAAGATGAACAGAGGTCAGTAAAATGTGTTTTTTGGTGCCTTCTCCAAACTTCTGATCTCCCACCTCTTCATATACTATTACTACTACTGGATAAGTAGATAGAACATTGAACTTGTAGTCAGGAAGACCTGAGTTCAAATCGAGCTTCAGATACCTATTAAGAGATAGCTTACTAAGAGACACTTGCTATCTATTTGAACCTGGGCAAGTCATTTAATCTGACTGCCTCAGTTTCCTCATCTGTGAAATGAGGGTGTATGTTAATAATAGTAATAATACTTCCCCAGGGTTGTTGTGAGGATGAAAGAGGATAATGTTTGTGATGTGCTTTGTAAACCTTAAAGTATTAGTTATTATTATCAGTTATTATTGCTATAGGATGAGGGTGTGGGAATTTTTGTCTTAGGTCAGAAAAACAATATTCTGGGACAATGTATATAAAGGGAACTCCTCAACAAATAAGGTTATCCAGGGCTGGTTTTTTTCTCTTTTTTAATGTACAAAGACCATAGAATCATAACTTTAGACCTGTAAGGAAAGTTAGAGATAACCTACTCCACGGGGTTTTAACTCACAGTCCATGGACAGATTTCAGAGGTCTGTGAACTTAGGATGGAAAAACATTATATCTTTACTTCAATATCCTGTATATTTTATGTTATGAATTTAAAAATATTATTCTGGAAAAGGGTCCATAGACTTCATCAGATAGCCAAAGCGGTCCATGACACAAAAGAAGTTAAGAACACCTAGATTGGTCCAATTCTCTTTATTTTACAGATATGGAAACTTGAGTCCAGAGCCTAAGTGACTTGTTATCAGTTGTAAAAGTAGTAAACTACAGAACTAGTCTTTGAAGGAAGGAAACAAGCATTTATTAAAAGCCTATTATGTGCTGGGCACTGTTCTAAGTTCTTCACAAATATTGTCTCACTTAAGCCTTACAACAACACAACCCTGAGAGGTAGGTGCTATTATGAGCCCCATTTTATAGTTGAGGAAACTGAGGCAAACAGAGGTTAAGTGATTTGCCCATGTTCACATAGCTAGTAAGTATCTCTTAGTAAACTACCCTTAAGTAAATGTCTCAAGCTGGAATTGAACTCAGGCCATCCTGACTACAGGCCCATTGCTCTACCCACTGTGCTACCTAGATCCAGAACTCTTACCATTGTACCATCCTGCCTCCTTGGCTAGTATGGTTTGTGATGGAACTAGCACAGTAAAATTAAAATGTCATCTCATTTAGGCAATATTTACCCATTATTAGTCATTATAACCTTAGGTAAGATTAGGTTTTGGGGTTTTTTTTAGTCCTACTAAAGAGTAGTGAGGGATGCAGTAGAATGTGGGGAGGAGTTTGGGATGGAGGAGGCTGGGCACCTTGAGGACCACATGAGAACCCTAGTTGCAGAAAAGGAGAAGGTTGCAGAAGGACAAACAAGTGCTGAGGATAAATTTCTTGTTTCACAGTTTTACTGGTTGTTAATGATACCTCTAATAATAATATCTATTATTGCTAACATTTAAATATCACTTTAAGGTTTGCAAAACACTTTACATATATTGTTTCATATGATTATCACACAATCCCATGAGGTAAGTGCTACTCTTATACCCATTTTTGCAGATGAGAAAACTAAGGCTTCAAGAGATGAAGTCACTTGCTCAAGGTCACTTAGCTCATAAGCTATAAAGGATTCAAATTCAAAACTTCCTGGCTTCAAATACCCATGCTCTATTCACTATGCTACCTTCTTAACTCTCCAGTCAATTCAACATATATCAAGTGAGCACACCCTATATGTGTATGTGTGTGTTAAAAGGGTCAGGGGGAGGGGTAGGTATTAAAGATGAATAATACCCAGTCACTGCTTTAAGAGTTCAAGTTGTTGTTCAGTCTTTTCTTACTCAAGGTTTTCTTGGCAAGGATATTGGAGTGGTTTGCCATTTCCTTCTTCAGCTCATTTTACAAATGAGGAAACTGAGGCAAATAGGGTTAAGTGACTTGCCTAGGGTCACACAGCTAGTAAGCATTTGAAGCCACATTTAAACTCAAGAAGAGGAGTCTTCCTGACTCCAGGCCCAGCATTCTATCCACTGCACCACCTAGCTGCTTTTAAGAGTAAACAGTCTTAAAGAGAGTGAAGATACAGCCTTAAATAGCTTATGGTATGGGCCCTGTCTTATCACTCTTTGTTGTTGTTCAGATGTTCAGTCATGTCTCACTCTTCGTGACCCCATGGACCACAGCACACCTGGCTCTTCTATCCTCCACTATCTCCCAAAGTCTATCCAAGCTCATGTTCAGTGTTTTTATGATCCATCTCATCCTCTGCCATCCCCTTTTCCTTTTGCCTTCAATCTTTCTCAAAATCAGAGACTTTTCCAATGAGTTCTGTCTTCTCATTTGGTGGCCAAAGTATTTAAGCTTCAGTATTTGTCCTTCCAATAAACAGTTAGAGTTAATTTCTTTGAGTATTAACTGATTTGATGTCCTTGCTGTCCAAGGAACTCTCAAAGTCCAGCACCACAATTTGAATGCATCAATTCTGTGGTGCTCAGCTTTCCTTATAGTCCAACTTATCACTCTTAGTAGGTTATAAACTCCCAAAGAATCACAAAATCACATGATTCCAGAACTGTAAGAGATCTAACCCAACCTCCTCATTTTACAGATAAGGAAACAGGGAAACTGTCTCTTATTTTTTATCTATAATCTGTCTGCCTCAGTTTTCCCATCTGTAAAATGGGGATAACAACAGCACCTATATCCCTGGGTTGTTGGAGGATAAAATGCACTAATATTTGCAAAGCACTTTGCAGATATTAAAGTGTTATGTAAATGCTAGCCACCCTACACCTAGGATAGTACATCATACGAAGCAGATGATCAGTGAGTGATTATGGGATAAATGAAGAAATGAATGAATGAATAGTAGGATGCAAAGAGAGTAGTATAGAAGTGTAGAGGAAGTTGAGATTATTTCTGGCTGGAGGATGTGGAAAGGCTTCATGAAGGACAGGACATATGAGCTAGGTCTTCAGTTCAATTCAAATCAATTCAGTAAACATTTTTAAGTGCCTACTAGGTGCAAGGGACTATGCCCCGAGTAGTATTTTAGCAGGTAAAGATATCAGGGAGGGCATTCCAGGCATAGGAAATTTCAAAAACAAAAGCAGACACCACAGGATATAAAATGATGGAAACTCTTTGAGGACAGAGACTTTTGCAATTCTGCATTTTTTCCTCAGGCTGTAGGCAAGAGCCTAGCCCACAGAGAGTGCTTCTGTTTAGCTGGACTCTAGAAGGAATGAAGAGGAGCCTTGTGAGATAAAGTTGGAAACATAGGTTAGGTGGGAAGATTTGAATGTATTGATGCAAAATGAAGTGAGCAGAGCCAGAAGAACAATTTATACTGTAACATAAAAATGAACAGTTTGAAAGATTTATGAATTCTGATCAACACAATGATCAACCCACCTCCTGGTAGAAAAATGATAGGCTACATATGTAGAATGAAACACTCATTTTTGCACTGGACCAATGTGGGAATTTGCTTTGTAAGACTATCCCTATTTTTAACAAAGACTTTGTTTTTCTTTTTTGGGGATGGGATGTCGTGCAGAGAAGTGGAAGAGAGAGAGAAAATAAACACGATAAATGAAAAAATTGTAATTAAAAGAAAAAAGTAAATTAAGTCTATATTGAGAACTACCTTAATTCCAAATTAAGTAGTTTGGGATTTATTCAGGAGGCAATAGGAGCCAATGAAGATTTCTGAGTAGGAGATGGTTGTGGCTTTAGGACGATCATTCATAACAGATTGCTGGATGGATCAGAAAGGGGAAAGACTGGAAGTAGAGAGACCAGCCAGGTGGTTAATAAATACCTGTGGATGGATTGATTCTGCTTGATTCACTTGGCTTGGGTTTATATGTCTCTCCAGTAGGCATGTACTTGAAAAGAAAAGAGGTTATATGAGGTGATGGAAGAACAACAGTCTGGATATGGCAAGGGGGAATAAAGAGTGTGTTTATAGCTCCTTCTTGGTCCCTGAGTTCAGGTAGGAAAGAGGGGGGAATAGGAAGAAAGCCCCACAGCTTAGCTTTCGAGATGCCATGCCAAGCGTGTCCAAAGAAGACAACTCAATAGGCTCCAAAGGGGTGGAAAGAACTTCCCCAGAGGGGGAAGGAACTTTCACCAAAGGAAGAAATCATTCTCCTTCCTCACTGCTGTGTTACAGCCCGCCCAGGCTGGATCTGGAAAATCTCCGAGGAAATATTCATTGTCTGCCTGAGTAAAACTCTGTATGGGTCTGCTTCCTTCCATAGTCTAGCCTGCAGAGACAATAGATGCTGACTGTGCCTGAGGATAGGGTCCACCCGATTAATCACCAGTTACCAGTTATTACCATCAGGCATGGGCTAGGAGGCAGATCTATTCACCTTCAGAGCCCAGGGCATGGGAGCATACACACTATAGCTTTCATTTTAAACCAGCACACAGGGTTGGCAGGTAGCTGAGGAAGAGAGGAAACTCAGAAAATTAGCATGTGGCTCTTGAGGGATTTTTACATCTGGGTAGGAGGTAATGAAAATAACAATGTTTTTTTCCCCCCTTTTTCTTTCTGGTGTGAGTAGAAGCACATACACAGAGTAGAAGCTACAAAAAAATGTCAGAGCCTTAAAATTTAAATATATTCTGATGCTTTCTCCCCACCCCCCATAGCCACAATAGTGATTTTTATATAGGGGTCAAGTTCTAATATAGTGACCTGTAGCACTCTGCCCCTGTCAGAACAGATCTGAATCTGAGATATTGTTTAGGTCCCACTACCACCTTTTTAAGGGGACATAGATAAGCAGGCATCCTGGGATGGTGAAGGACCTCAAAACCATGCCATGATGAGCATCTGTGGAAGGCCCTGAGATGCTTAGCCTTGGAGGAGGGGAGCCTTAGCAGGGCTAAGCTGCCCTCCAATATTTAAAGGCATGCGGAAGAAAGATTAGGCTTCTTCTGTTTGGCCTCATGAAGCAGAATTAAGAGCAACAGAAGACCCAGATAGCACTGGGATCATCTAGTTCTTAACTAGGTTCTTAAGCCTTTTTTGGAGCATGGATGCCTCTGGAAATCTGATGAGGCATATGAGCCCCTACTAAGAATGTTTTTAAATGAATATGTAGTGGGGCTTACAGCATGTCCAGATCACCTGACATGGAGGCACCAGGCATCTCAGCCACGCCCTACCAAGTGAGTAGGCACTAGTGTCTTTCAAGACTGGATGTGTAGCCAAGGCTATGTCTTTAAAACTAGCAGACTGAGATAGTCTCAGTCTTTTTTTCTTATGTGTTCTTTCCTGATGTGAGATGGGGATCACACTCATTTCAGACCTTGTGGCCCTGAGAAACGGGTCCGGGGTGTTTTTTTCTGCTCTGTTTTGTTTGTCCTCCATATCAAGGTGCAGGTGTCAATCCCTTCAAGACATGGGAGTTCAAGCAGTGAGGACCTCAGAGCCAGGATTCTAGATGGCATGCTGTAGCCAGACAACCCATCCAGGAAGCCCTGAGAAGCCAAGGTGCCTGGGACTTGATCCCAATGGGGTTTTAGTCTTGGAATTTGCGACTGTGCCCTAAAGGAACTGAGCTAAACCACAAACTTAATCCCTCTCTCCTCCCTAGAGAATGAGGTGATAGAGGGGGGAATTAAGCCCCATGCATAGGGGGAATAAATTTGTATATTAACAAACCTTTAAAGTAAACATTCCTTTAGCTAATCTATTAATGGCTAAATAGAACTGGACAAAGAGGACCCTCTCTACACTTGGGCCAACACCACTAGTGGGAGCTAGAGTCATTTGCAGAAAACCTAGACACCCCCTATCCCCTTAAGGGTGCCTGAGAACCCTGGGGGAGGGTTGAGATGTAACCTAGGCAGTGGGGTCCAGAATAGTCAATGTTACACACAAAATAAAATACATAGGATTACAAAGGAAATCAATTATATTAAAATATCTATCCATCAATCTACCTATCAACCTATCTGCCTATCTATCCACATATATGTATATATGTATGTGTGTATATATACATACATAAGTTCATAGCCCCGGATTAAAAATCCCTGCCCTAATTCAATTTCTTCATTGTAAAGATGTGGAAAGTGGGGTTCAGAGCAGTTAATTGACTAGTCTGTATTTGCAAAGTTAGCAAGTGGTAGAACCAGGATTTGAATTTAGGTCCTCTGACACCATGTTCAGTATTTTTTTCCACTGTCCTATTCCATATCAGTTTGTCTCAAAGGAAAATTTCCTAAAAATTATAGGTTTTTAAAAAGTGGAACAGGCTGACACTGAGAGATTTCTCCTTCATTGAAAATCTTCCAACAGACGCTGGATTAACACTTGTTGGCCAGATTATAAAGGAAATTCTTGGTCAGGTATGGGTTCAACTGAACGTCCTCTGAGGCCCTTTCCAACTCTGAAATTCTATGAACTCCAAGAGATTGTACAAATTCAAATTTTGTTCTAACACCGTTCCAATAAATGCTTGATGCTTGATGACCATTTTGTTAGGCAAACATTTTGGTGGTTTGGTATTTTTTTTCTTTTTCTTTTTATATGAGGCAATTAGGGTTAAGTGACTTGCCCAGGGTCACACAGCTAGTAAGTATCAAGTGTTTGGTCTGAGACCAGAATTGAACTCAGGTCCTCCTGATTCCAGGGCCCGGTGCTCTATCCACCGCACCACCTAGCTGTCCCTGGTTTGGTATTTATTGTAGTGGCATTTGACCTGTATACATCATCTCAAGATTTGCATTTCAATTAAAACATCTCTGGTGGTCCATTCCTTTACCTTTCTTTAAAGAATTTTGACAACAAAGGATAACACAAATTGATTTGTTCCTTTTTCTGAATTTCTGTGGCAAAGGCATTAGTGCTTATGCCAAAGTTGTGCTGACCCTGAGGCATTAATGAAATTAGCCTCTCTCCATCCCCTTAGGATATTGCTATAGTAAGAGATCTTGAAGACTTTTTAATGCAAAAAAAATCACTTTCAAGATCACTCAGAGTTGCTATCTCATGGAATTTAGCATCTTAAAACAGTACACAGACAATACATATACAGTAATTAGGTTTTATATATTTATGAAAAACTGACCAGTCAAGACACTCACTAAACAAAGTTTTATGTCAGCATGCAGAAAAAATGGGGAAAGGGTACTGAAATCAAGAATGGTAAAACTTGGCCCTTGGCTTTTGATGTGTACCTATGTCTGTAAGGTTAATTGTAAGGTTTTTAGTATTTGATATTTTGGCATTTCAACAAAAAAGTTACACCTTAGGCTTCTTGTGAGATTGCCTGTTTAAAGAACATGGCATAAAAATTCCCATATTGAGTCACACTGATGGTTCAGCCCATTTAATGTTGTGTCTATGAGACTGCCCCAAAGGAGCTCTTATGATGATTACCTTTCATGACACCAGCCTGGAAAGGTTAGGGTTATATGCCAAACATCCTTAACTTATCTGAAATAAAAAATCCTCATTTCCATGAATGCATTTATCCTTGTTGCAAAGATTTTAAGGGCAGGGCGTGGGGGGTGACGATCAAATTTCTACATTTATAATTTGCTCTGTACAAGATGAGTTGCTAGAAATCAGTAATGGAGGTGAACACCAATGTGGGTAAGGTCTGACATGCCCATCCTGTGAAGGGCCTACTGAAGTGGGGTTACAGGGCCAGGTCCAAGTTGTGTTGAGTCCAAACTTTATTCCTTCCCATGACAGTCACAGCTACTGGCCAGGACTCTGGAAGTTAGCATCAGGAACATGGTGCCTGAGAGCTTCATTCAGACCCTACTTGCTTCAATCTGTATCAAAACATAGCTTTTTACATTATTTAGTGAGATGGAGCAATATACATTTAGAGCAATAAAAGGAATCAACATAGAGCAGCAGATGGAACACTGGACCAGGGGTCAGAAGACCTGGGTTCCTGTCCTGACCTTTAGTGAGCCATTTGGCTTTTTAAGTGCCTTGATCTATCAAACTGGAATAATACTTGCACCTGCTTACCCTATAAGGTTGGGTGGTAAGCTCACAGGAAAGAAGATAAGTGAAAGTACTTTGAAAAGAATACTACAAATACTCTAACAGATCTGTGATTTTATTTTCAAGGACATTCCCTCAGACCCAGGTTCAAATCTACCTCTCACACTTAGTAGCTGTGTGATTTCTGGCAAGTCATTCAACTTCTTGGGTCCTCAGTTTCTCCATTTGTAAAATGAAAGAGGTGAACTAGATGATCTCCAAGGTCCCTTCAAGTCCTAAATAAATCTACGATCCTATGAATGCCTCCATTCTCAATACTCTTGTGTTATTCTCATCCAAGTTCTCCCAAAAGTTCTCCCTCAGGTCTATACAGCATGCCAGAAGCCAAAGAGCTAGCAAGGGAAATGGCACCATTATTTAAAAGATCAAGAATGACCATTCATTGACAGCCACAGGCATGTCCTGGTCTAAATCAGTTCTTTAAAAGCAACTTTCTTATTTAGCTAGGTTTTATAGACCAGACTTTAATTTATCTCTAATGACCTGTTAGCAATGGTTCAAAATCTCAAAAGAGTGAAGTTTTTAGTGGTCCATTAGTTAAATGGGTAAATTAGTCATCTATAGAGTCTCAGAGGCAGCTGGTAGAACAGTAGATAGTGCGCTGGTCCTGAAGTCAAGATGACCCAAATTCAAATGCTTTCTTAGTAAGAGGGAGTTTACTAAGAGACACTTACCAACTATGTGACCCTGGGCAAGTCACTTAACACCTGCCTCAGTTTCCTCAACCATAAAATGGGGATAATAGCACCTATTTCCCAGGTTATTGTGAAGATCAAATAAGATATTTATAAAAGCACTTATTATGGTTTCTGGAAAATAGTAGATGCTACATAAATGTTTATTCCCTTCTTCTTCCCCCTATGTAGTCTAAAAAAAAATAGCTCTATGTGTGTATGTATGTGCACATGCCTCATTTTTCTCATGTATAAAATGGGATGGATGGGGTAGGCGACTTCTGAGACCCCTTCTGGTTCTTACACTGTTTGAATCTATGAGTCTATGACACATACCTTATATTCTTTCAAATATACCCCATACTGGGAAATAAGAACATCACAAACTCCTAATGGCAAAATCAGGTTTCTCTCTAAATCTGTAGCTTTCCAATATATTGGATAGAGTCATTGTCCAATCCCCCAAATCTCCTTATCTCTCTACCTAGTTATCGTTAATTTGTGGCTGTGTGATTATCGTTTTATTATTAATAAGCCACTATAAGATTGGGAATAGCTTTGTGGTGTTCAGTTTCAATGCTGCCTCAGGCAGGTATATTAGCTCTCATGATAAATGGCCCCCTCCATGCTGAAAAGATTCACAGTTCCCAGGGCACACAGACTATGAGTCTCTTGGGACAGTCTATTTCCTCATCTGTGTAGCCATTCTGCTTTCCCTAAAGAGGCCAGGGCCTCCTTCTGTTTATCGCATCTGAGCATGCTGTTATCAATCAGAGCGCAAGCCTTCACCTTCTGTGTGGCCAGACAATGTACACATCTCCCTGGCTGGTGTCAAATCTCATGCCAACACATACCTCAGCACTGCTCCCAAGAGCTGACAATTATTCAAGGGTAAGACCATGAGCCTAAGAAGGGACCAGGATAGCTCAGGTCTCAAAGGACCCTGAGCTGATAGAGAAAGGGTTTCTTCCACTTATCAGCTCCAACTGAAGAGGCCTCTGAAAGGTACAAGGTGATGAGGACGGCAGAGAAGGCAAAAAAGAAAAAGTCTTCCAGAGAAAATAATTGACATGACAAGATGACCAATGATATAAAAATACAAATATTATATTTCTTAGGAAAGGAAGAAAATGTCAGACAGACAAGTTTGGGTTTTCCTGTTCTCCTGAAGGAGCTGTATGGGATAGACTTTTGTAACCCTCTGTGTTCTGAGACAATAAAATCCAATGCCACTCTTGATCTCTTTTCAAATGAGATGAGATCCCCTCCATTTCTATTTGAGACACCACTGGTATAATAGTATGACCACTGGACTGAGTATAATCAAAAGAATTGGATTCTAGTCCCAGCTCTGCTACTGAATTGCTAGGTTACTTCCTTTCTCTGGAACTCAGTTTCTTTTTTATTTTTTTAAATTAATATATTTTGAATTATCAACCATCATTTCCATAAGCTTTTCCATCTCATGACTCCATGTCTTTTCAATGGCTGGCCCCAATACCTGGAATATTCTACCTCCTTACCTTTGCCTCACAGCTTTTCTGGATTCCTTCAAGATTCCAATCAAACCCTCCCTTCTTCAGGGAGCTTTTCTCAGTTTTCCCCCACCTCCTAGTGCCTTCCCCTTGGAAATGGCCTTCCATCTACTATCTCTATATCTTATATGTAGTATTTATATGCTGTTTACCCCTTTAGAATGTGAGCTACTTAAGAGTAGGGACAGTGTTTTAGCTCAAATTTCTATCTCTGGTGTTTAGCACAATGCCTAGCATAGAGTAAGTCCTTAAATGCTTATTGGCTGAGGGACAGATATGAGGATTAATACCCAGTGGTATCTGTATTTAAAAACCAAGTTTAAGACCATAGGATTTAAAGCCAAAGGGGATCTTAGAGAACCCCTAGCCTTACCTCTCTCCTTGTAGATACAGATGAGGGGCTAGAAAGAAAAGCACAGTCCCATTGTCCTCTGCTCTAGTCAGAGCACATCGACCATACTGTGTCCATTTCAAGATGTCCCAGTTCAGAAAGAACATTGATAACTGAGAGATAACCAGAGACTGATAACCAGATGAGGACAACTAAGATGATGAGAGGTCTCAAAATCATGTGGTATGAGGACTGGATGAAGGAAATGGGCATGTTTGCTCTATCAGTCAGTCAATTAATAAGCATTTATTAATTAAGCGCCTGCTATGCAACAGGCACTGTGCTAAGCTCTAAAGATACAAAGAAAGGCAAAAAGCAACCTCTTCCCTCAAGGTGTTTACAGTCTAATGTCTAGGGAAGAGAACACTAAGGGGACATGTAAAAGTTGGGACATATGAACTGTCACATGTAAAGAAGATTAAACTCATCTTGCCTGACTCTAGATGGCAGAATTAGAAGCAAGGGGTAGAAGTTGCAGAGACGAAAATTTTAGCTTACTATTCAAAACAAAACAAAACACTCCAACCATTAGTCCTACTGGCTGCTGCTCTCCAGGCAGGTGGTGAGTTCTCCATCAAGGTCTTCAAGGGACAAATGGATGACCACACGTTGGAGATGGTGTAGAGTGCGCTCTTCATCAGGTATGAAGATGGCACTCGGCATTCCTTCTGACTCTCCATTTCCATTCACCTTTCAAACTGGGCCCAGGAGGGTTAAATGACTTAGATCACAGAGGCACTGAGGATAAAGTCCAATATTTGAAAGTAGGCCCTCTGACTCCAAATCTAATACCCTTTCTGGCATGGTGATAGCAGGAAATAAAGAGTAAGAAAGCAAAAAGAAAACACCACTACCTTCAAAAGCCAGAATAGTGTAACACAGAGGTGTTGAATATGTGGCCTGGGGCCCACATGCAGCCCGTGGCACTCTTGAATGTGGCCTGACTCAAATTAAAATGTGGTTCTTGTCTGATTTTGATGTGTTGTCACATTAATCTTAAAAAAGAAACATATAAGCATGAGTGGTTTCCTAAGTCAATACATAGCCTGTAGGGATCCTTATATATGATTTAGTCTCCCCTCCATTTCTATTTGAGACACCACTGGTATAATAGTATGACCACTGGACTGAGTATAATCAAAAGAATTGGATTCTAGTCCCAGCTCTGCTACTGAATTGCTAGGTTACTTCCCTTCTCTGGAACTCAGTTTCTTTTTTATTTTTTTAAATTAATATATTTTGAATTATCAACCATCACTTCCATAAGCTTTCGAGTTTTAAATTTTTCTCCCCCTCCCTCTCTCCCTCCCTCCCCAAGATGTGTGCAATCTGATATAGGCCATACATATATATTCCTATTAAACATATTTTCACATTAGTGATGCTGTAAGTAAGAATTAGAACCAACAGGTGGAACCACCAGAAAACACAACAGAAGAAAAAAAAAATAGCAGATAGTATGCTTGGATCTGCATTCAAACTCCATAGTTCTTTCTTCTTTGTGGACAGCATTTTCCATCATGAGGCCTTTGGAGATGTCTTAGATCCTTGTATTGCTGAGAAGGGTTAAATCTATCAATATTAGTCATTGTACAGTGTGGTGTTATTGTGTACAACGTTCTCCTGGTTCTGCTCACTTTACTCAGTATCAGACCATGAAAGTCTTTCCAAGTTTTTCTGATGGAACTCAGTTTCTTTATCAGCAAAAAGAGAGGGCTGGACTATGTGAACACTCAGGTCTTTCATAGTCTATGACTTCTGATGTAGAAAACAAAGTAATGAAATACCAAGCCACTGGACACAGTGCATTTTGTATACACTTCATAAATATTGATGGGGAGGGATGTAGACTGTTCTACACGCCCTCGGCCAAGAAGAAAATCTGAGGTAGTCACAGACTTTAATAAATGGCTCTTCATACCTGCTTTTACATCCAAAATTATGCATGTGGCTGATCATTTGGAATAGCATCTGCCTTGCCTCTTCCACATATGTGATAATAAATGAACATTCTGTTTTACAACAAAAGGCTAGTGACAGTAGTATTTCTCTAGCCAGACATCTTGCTTTGCACCCATTGAGTACAGTATTTTATTAGATTATTGAGGTTTATTATTATTCAGTTATTCATAATGAGTTGCCTGAAGCACAAAGCTCATACATCACAATATCTTTGTGCTTGAGATTGACAGCTGGTATTAAGAGACAGAGTAGGGGGGATCTCACATGCTTTCCTCTCATAAATCCAATCCCTAGTAAAGATGTTCTGGGGTATTTAACACTATAGAGAAACTCTCTCTCTCTCTCTCCCCATATATATATATATATATATATATATAAATAATATATATACATAATATATACACACACATACGTATACACACATACATATATACATACATACATACACATACACACACAGAGAGACAGAAACAGAGAGACAGACATAGAAAGAAAAACAGAGAAAGAATCCAAATCCAGGTTAAAACCAGAACACAAATACCACAGAGCCAAATGAAGTGGAGTGTCCAAAGTGCAGCCAAGCATCCCAGAAATTGGACATCCACAAAAATGTGAAGGCAGATGACAGTTGATGGTCAAATGATCAGTCAGTCAGTTAATAAACATTTAATAAGTGCCTACTATGTTCCAGGAAGGGCAGCTAGATGGCACAGTGGATAGAATGCTGGGCCTGGAGTTGGGAAGACTCATCTTCCTGAGTTCAAATCTGCTCTTAGATATTTACTAGCTGTGTGACCCTGGGCAAGTCATTTAGCCCTATTTGCTTCAATTTCTTCATCTGTAAAATGAGCTGGAGAAGGAAACAGCAAACTGCTCCAGTATTTTTGCCGAGAAAACCCTAAATGGGGTCATGAGAAGTCAGACGTGACTGAAGTGACTGAACAACATGTTTTCACACACCATAGTTAAATACAATGAAAGTTTTTGTAGTTAAGTAAAAATGCAATGGCTGCTTGTAATTCGTTGTATTTAAAGAGCATTTGCACAGGTAAGAGAAATTACGGTAAAATTATTTTAGGTACTGGAATTTTTCTTGTAAATCGTTGCAACAACTGCTTCAATCAATGCACTTGGTCCTTCCGGTATTAACGTCCCTTCTACCATACTGTGCTCAGAAGTGAGCACAGTTTTTGATTTTGCCATTCTAGTCAGACTAATCTATCCACTGTTGGCTAAATGCGCTGAGTTCCCTGCCTACATGGCTTTGCTCATACCCTTTTTTGGGGGGAAGCCCTCCCACTCCTCTCCACCTGTCCAAATCCAACAAATCTTTCAAAGTCCATCTCAAATCCTGCCACTTTCATGAAGTTTTCCTTAATAAACCTCCGACCAAAGTCATCTGTTGAAATAGTGAAGTACAGGAAAAGGAATGCTGGGTTTTTGAGTCAAAGGACCTGGATTTAAATCTTACCTCTGTCACTACCTGTGTGACTTTGGGCAAGTCACCCTCAAAATCTTTCCAACATCCTAGTTCCTGTTTGCCATTGGATTTAAGCCCCTCAAAGGCAGGGACTCTATTTTGTCTTTCTTTGTATCCCTGGTGCTTAGCATAGTACCTGGAACATGTTCAGTCATTTTCAGTTGTGTTTGACTCTTTGAGACTCCATTTGGGGTTTTCTTGGCAAAGATCCTGGAGTAGTTTGCCGTTTACTTTTCCAGATCATTTTACAGATGAGGAAACTGAGGCAAACAGGGTTAAATGACTTGCCCAGAGTCATACAGCTAGTATCTGAGACCAGATTTGAACTCAGGAAGATGAGTCTCTCCTTCCTACCATCCACCGAGAAGACAAGAAATACAATACTCATTATACATATACAGTCATGCAAAACATATTCCACATTAGACATTTTCTGAATTTACAAAAAGCAAGAAAAATAAAGAAAAGGAAAAATATGTATTTCAATCTGTACTCTGATTCCATCAGTTCTCTATCTAGAGGTGGACAGCATTTTATATTATGAGTCATTTGGAGTTGAGGTGTATCGTTGTATTGACCAGAGTTATTAAGTCTTTCATGATTGATTATCTTTGCAATATTGCTGTTACTGTGTACAATGTTCTCTTGGTTCTGGTCACTTCACTTTGCATCAGTACATATAAGTCTTCCCAAGTTTTTTTGAAACCATCCCCTTTATCTTTATGAATATTGCTGCAATAAAGTGAATGAGCAGAAACATAAGAACATTGTACACAGTAGCAGCAACATTGTACAATGATCAGCTGTGAATGACTTAGCTTTTTTCAGCCATACAATGATCCAGGACAATTCCAAAGGACTTTTGATGACAAATTCTATCCATCTCCAAAGAAAGAACTGATGGAATCTGAATGCAGATTGAAGCATACTATTTATTTTACTTTATTTTTCTTGGGTTTTTCTGGGGGGGGGTCTATGTTTTCTTTCACAACATGACTAATATGGAAATAAGTTTTGCATGACTACTAACCTATATCAAATTACTTACCCTTTCAATGAGTAGGGTGGAGAGGGAGGGAGGGAGGGAATTTCAAACTTAAAATTTTTAAAAATGTATGTTAAAAATTGTTTTTATATGTAATTGGGAAAAATAAAACATTAAATTAAAAATTGTTAATATATCAATAAAAAATACAATACTGCTGCAATAGTGGCATCTGAGAGCACAATAGTATTCCATCACATTCATCATATACCATAACTTGTTTAGCCATTCCCTAATTGATGGGCACTAGACTGGTTGATCTTGAGAGGGAGTAAGATGTAAGGTAGTGATGGAGAATTCAAATAGAAAGGCTGTATACTGACTTAGAAAACCACAAATTAACATTATCTATGTTGTACTGTACTTTTGTTTATTTTGTTAAACATTTCACAATTACATTTAAATCTGGGTCAAGGACTCAGTGAGTTGGATAGATGTCCAACTCACTGAGTCCTTGATATAGTGCTGGTCTTGGACTGAGGAAGCCCTGTGTTTTTAAATACTGCCTCTGACACTTACTAGCTGTGTGGCCTTAGGTTAAGACATTCAAGCCCTCTGGGCCTCAGTTCTTTCATCTATAAGAAATGAAGAGGTTGGATTTGATGACCTCTATGGTCCCAATCAGCTTTACATTAATGATCCTTTGATGTCAAAGGTCTCTCCCAGTACTAACATTTTATGATTTTGTGATCATGTTGGTGAGTGAAGGTATAGAATGGAATAGGAGAGGCTGATAAAGGTAGAATGAGGGAGAATGGGAGAGGAGTTGGCCTTCCCCTTCAACTGAAAGATCCAACATCTTCCAGGACAGATTAACTTGCAAAAAGTAGACTGAGACCTTGTGGTTGAATCAATAGATCAAAATGGACCTTTCAGTCAATGGGGTTCCAGTGGCTGACCCTTTGCAGCAGTATAGGTTCTGGCACTTTCTTCTCTCTTTCTGCTCCCCCCAGCCCCAATCTCTGGTCAGTCCCACTCATGGCCATATGCAGGAACAGCCACAATCCACAAAGAAGGGCAGGAAGAGGCCTGGGAAATTTTAAATAGATTCCAGGGCACTGTAATACTGAAGCTTTTATCTAAATATTTATTACCTCTTTCAAGTCTGGCAAGATCACTGAAACGCATTCCCAGCTTAGGCAGGATTTTTAATATCTAAACTCCTTACTTTGCCACATAGGGATCTACTCTCATTTTCAGCCTCTTCCAATTTTATCTTCCCAGTTTATGGGAAATGTTCTGTCCACAGACTTAGATTTGATCCAGTCATAAAAATGATTGAAGAGGAAGTATCAACGTTTTAGACACAAACAAGAATTAATTTGATGTTTTAGGAGGTGCAATGGTATAGATAGAGGATGGAGAACTGGCCTTGGAGACAGGAGGATCTGGGTTTGAGTCTTACTTCTGACACATCCTGGTTGTGTGACCCTGGTCAAGTCACTCAGGCTCTTAGTACCTACTCTATGACTATCTATCTACCATTTACAAAGACAGCAGTGTAATAAGTGTAGAATCACAGCCTGAGAAGGGAAGGAACAAGTGTTTAAGTATCTACTATGAGTCAGGCACTGTGCCAAGCATTTTACAAATATTACTTCATTTGAGGTAGGTGCTACCTATTATTATTATCACAATTTTAAGGATGAGGAAACTGAGGCAGATAGAGTTTCGGTGACTTGCCAAGGGTCACATAGCTGTCTGAGGCAGGATTTGAACTCAGAGCTTCCCAACTTCAGGTTCAGCACTCTACTGTGCTGCCTAGTTGCCTCAGAATGCTGCTGAGAGCTCAAAGCTAATAATGAAACTAAAGAGAAGAAAAGCTAAGTAAGTGATTTGTCCAAGGCCACACAGGGAATAAAGGGCAGAGCTGGGATTTGAACCTAGGTTTTCTGATCAAAGGTACAATGCTTGTTCTGCTATAATACTCTATTTCCCAGTCACTTAAATTCTGTTTGCCTCAGTTTTCTCAACTGTAAAATGGGGATAATAGCACATACCTCACAGAATTGTTATGAGCATCAAATCAGATAACATTTATAAAAAGCACATTAAAAAAAGGAAAAAGAAAGCACTCAGCATAGTGGCTGGCCTACAGTAATGCTATAGAAATGCCTATCTCCTTCCCAGAAGACTGAAGAAATGCTAATAAAAGGTCTTCCTGAGCTTCTGGGCAGGCACGGAATGGCCAGTGATTCAGCTGTCAACTTTATCTAGGGCCGCTAGTGTTATTTAAATCTACTCCTTAAATTTCCTAGTAAACTGATTCATCTGCCTTCTTAGCAACAGCAGAGTATGAGGCCTTACTCTTCTGGGGCTCACTGCTCCACAGCTCTGCCCAGAGCCAGTGGCCAGCAGCATCATCAGGCCTGGAAAATGCTTACCCACTAAGAAAAAGTGAGAGTGGAAATCATCGCCTGCAAATAAGAAGGATGCCGCCTCATACTGCATTTACCAAGGCAGTCTACACTCAGCACAGCACATCTGGGAGTAACCAGATGCCTGAGAGCAAGTGGAGAATCTTCTTGTGCCAACTGCCTTATAGAATGGCTCTAGGGGGCTGGTCACTTTGACCTCCCTGGATGATTGGCAGTTTCTCAAAGCAGGGTCATCACCTGCGAGTATGGGCCTGCCAGACACTTCCCCCATAGCATCAGCAACTGAGCTGCTGGACATATGACATTGAACTCTACAGAATGGGGCCAAATGAATGGAAATTGCTAGCTACTTTAAAAAAAAACCCCACAAAAACAAACATACACTCACAACTCACAATTTGTGAGTAGTAGAATTTCTTTGTAACAGGCAAATCTCTTGATTTAAATTAAAATACTTTAAGCAGAAAAAGTATTTTTTCCCCTTTAGCATATGATATTACTTCAGTGTGCTTTGATAAATTGTTTAAATTAACAGTTTGGAGAGATGACAGACTTGAGGTAAAGACACACATTTACATAACTAATGGGTGGGTTTGTTTATTGTGACTTAAGTGTTATTGGGAAGGGCTTTTATTTGGGGGAGAGGTGAAAGGGCAGGAGGAATGAGAATGTAGAGAGAAAGATACTAAATCACCTCCTCTGATTCTAGGAAGATCATGGAGACGTGATCCTGGCTTGGGGCTAAGATTTAATGTTGAAAGTTCTTACTCTGCTGCATTAGGGATCTCCTCTATTTTAGGGCTCCCTTCCAGATTTAAAAAAAAAAGGAAGAAAAGGGCAACAATGAATTGCTACCAAATGTGAAGAAAAGAGTAAGGGAATTCAGAAGGGGACAATCAGGGCAGTGTTGGAACTACCTTGTTAAATTCACAACATACTTTAAAACAAGCTGAACGTAGTAATAGAGATTAGCAGCTTGACATGTAGTTCTCTCTTTCTGCTCTTTCTATTTAAATTCACTCCCCAGGTTTTCTAGCAAATTGATTTATCTGCCCTCTTAGAATCAATAGACCATGAGGCCCCCAGCTCTCCTTGGGATCACTACTCAACAATCCAGAAACTCAAATGTTCATGTTTTTGATGTATGTCAAAATGATAACAGGAATTTTTTAAAATAGACAAAAAACACAACGTTGACCTCACTTCACTAGTGTCATCTTCAAAACGTTATCAGTTATGCCTCAATTACCATATCCCATTCTCATTTATGCCCTTACCTGAGGCATCTGGAACCAAAGCCATCTGAGTGTTCTTATCCCCAGGACGGCATCATTTTACCTTGTGAATGAAGCTGACTCATTAAAGCAATATATTGCTATTAGTAATACTAATTGTGCTATAAGAAATGATGAGCCAGCTGACTTCAGAAAAACCTGGAAAGACTTGTATGGACTGATGCTAAGTGACGTGAGCAGAACCAGGAGAATGTTGTACACAGTAACAGCTACATTGTGTAATGACTAATGTTGATAGACTTAGCCCTTCTCAGCAATGCAAGGATCCAAGATTTCTCCAAAGGCCTCATGATGGAAAATGCTATCCACATCCAAAGAAAGATCTATGGAGTTTGAATGCAGATCGAGACATAGTATTTGCTATTTTTTTTCTTCTATTTTGTTTTGTTTCCTCTTTCTGGTGGTTCCTCCTATTGGTTCTAATTCTTACTTACAACATCACTAATGTGAAAATATATTTAATAGGAATGTAAAAAAATTTTTAAAAATAAAACACAAAGTTGTTGCATGAAATTCTAATAATTAAGATCTGAAAAGTTAACTAGGGAAAATCCCACTTCCGTGACCCATACACATAGACTGGAAACCCATCCTGCTCCTTTCCCACTAACAGACAGGTTCTATTGGCTCTGATCTCTGGCCTCTCCATGACTAGGTCCTGGATATGTATTGACCACCCTCCCTGATCATCAGATCATAGATGTGAGTTGGAATGGACCTTAGAGGGCAATCTAGACCAACTCTTTCATTTTACAGATGAGGGATATGAGGCCCAAAGAGATTAAGTGGTTTGCATAACATCACTCAGGCACTAAGTAGCAGGGTTGGTAAGATTTGAACCCAGATTCTCTGATTACAGGGATAGAGTATCAGGCCTGGAGTGAGGAAGACCTGAGTTCAAATCCGGCTTCAGACACTTACTAGCTGTATAACCCTGGTTGCCTCAATTTCCTTATCTGTAAAATGAGCTGGAGAAGGAAATGGCAAACCACTCCAGTATCTTTGCCAAGAAATCCCCAAATGGGGTCACAAAGAGTCAGACATGACTGAAAAATGACTGAATAACAATAACCTCCGATTATAAATCCAAGGATCTGTCCATTACACTAGGATGATGTAGGCCTCTTGCCTGGACCTCTACTGATCACCTGTCCTACCTTTAACATGATAAATATTCGCAATCTTGGACTCTATTTAGGTCTGAGGTGGACAGGGCCTGAAACCCATCTATCTTTTCCTTCAGTAGACTGATTTCCCTTGTTTAAGACCTTTTTCTGAATTTGTACCCATACCTACTTGTCCTTGGTACACTAACTCCTGATTCTGTTTCCATGTTGCATGACTTTGCTTAAGTTCTTCTGTAGGTCAGTCTGGATTCTTAGTCCTTGAACTGTCCTGCAGCCCAAACCCTGCTTATAGCAGCAAGACTATCCCAACAAGATTGCTACAAAATCAAGCCAACATGCTTTCCCCAGTACAGACTCCTTTTCTCTAGAGTAGCAGTTCTCTAACTTTCTTTTATCTCAGTGCTCCTTTGTACTCTTTAAGATATATATATTTTATTTCCCCCCAATTACATATACAACAATTTTAACAATTTTTAAAAAATTTTTGAGTTCCAGATTCCATCTCTCCTCCCCCCCTTTCCCTGAGATGGATATTCTTAAAAATTATTGAGGCCCCATGAGGAGTTTTTGTTCATGTGAATTATATTTATCAATATTTGTCATATAAGAAATTAAAACATCTCAGTATCATTATGAAAATAGTCTTGACCTCACAGACTCCATTGAAAGGATCATAGGGACCCTAGGAGTTCCCAGATAATACTTTGAGACCCATTGCTTTAAAGCTACTGAAAGAAAACAGGAGGATACATTTAATAAGTACTATCATGAGGTGATAGTAGGGTATTGCCTGTGGCATTGATGGTAATGAATTGTAGGAGCCTGTTTAAAAAAAAATAAAAGGTTGGCTCTTTATGCAAATAAAGCTCTCTGATGCACACTTGAGATTTATGGATTCTTGTGGAGCCACTGTAGTTGAAAAGTGACCATACAATTAAGAGTTACCTGGATGTCTCCTGCAAGATGTGAAAATGTTGATCAAATTATCTGGAAAATTATTGTCATATCCAGCAGCATAATAACAACTCACATTTAGAGAGTGTGTTAAGGTTTACAAAGCACTTTACATACATTATCTCACATGATCCTCATAACAACCCCTATGAGGTACAAAAATAATACCTAGAATTACATGACTATTTAAGTCCCCAAAAGCACTTTGAATATATTATGTCATTGGATCCTCACTACTACCTTGGGAAGTAGATGCTATTATAATCCCCATTATAGAGATGAGGAAACTGAGGCTAACAAATGTTAAGTGGCTTGCCTACGATCACAAGACTAAGGGTCTGAGGCAGGATTTGAACTCAGATTTTCCTGACTCTAAGTTCAGCCTTCTAGCCACCTTGCAGCCAGTAAGTTCTATTATTATGCTCGCTTTGAGAGCCCTGTCTTCTAGGGTTATCTTGCTTCTTTATGTGGGTTTTTTTGTTTGTTTGTTTGTTTTTTGGTCTGGACCTCATTTACATCTGAGTAGCTCATTTCTCAACTGGTGACTGCTCTTAACTTCTCCATCATGCCCCAGGAAGCTCATCGTTGGGAAAGATGGGGCAAGATCTCATCAGCCTTGGCACTCAAGCCACATCACTGCCCTCTGCCCCTCTGATTGGCAAGAAGAGCCATGAACTCCAAAACCTTCATATAAGGACGGGGCTCCTCATTTCCTACCTGGCCACACTCTGACTTCTCCACCAGGATGTTCCTGTTGGGTACCTCCCCTCCCTCTTCCCCTTGTGGCTTCCTCTTGTGTATTGTCTCCCCCCATTAAATTGGAAGCTCCTTGTGGACAGGGACGTGCGTGTGTGTGTGTGTGTGTGTGTGTGTGTGTGTGTGTGTGTGTGTGT